>NC_142167.1:24110082-24317826 GCF_029865625.1 Vigna umbellata | reverse complement strand
CATTCATCCTTAGAATAGTGTGGAATTGAAAACTAGAGTATTAGAGTTTCTCCCCGGAAATTACAAAGAATTTAAAACTTTAGATGCATTAAAGTCCTTCCAAATAATATGAGTTCATGGAATTAAAAGCTAGCAAATCTAAGTTGTAACACTGCCGTCCCCATCAAGAGTTGCTTCCAAAGTGTCCTCCTCGCTCTCTGCTCCCACCCAAGTGGATGATCATCGCAAAAGGAAACATACACAAGCAACAACAACCAAGCAAGCAAGGGTGAGCTAGATATAAAATCATGTTATAACAGTCACAGACAACATGCAAATAAAGACAAATACAATACACTACACACACATGACTTGTTGCACTTAAACTTGACTCATCCGGACTAGAATGATTGCCGAGCTATGGCGAGTTATGCACTCGTGGTGGCCTCTACTGCTTTGCAAAGCCATTGCCAATGGGTTTTACCCTACCACACTCACGAGGTTAGTTCGTCATCATTCACCTTGGGTCATACTGGAAGCACCCAAGACTAGGACCTCCTGCTACTCCTCACCACATGAATCAATCCTCTCTACTTGAGAATGAAAGACCATTGGAGCGTCAGGAAAACCCCCAAGACTGAGCTACCATGCAATTCATTCTAAACATTACTAGGGCACCACCATGAATGTTCTCCTGAAAGATCATGGAATTACGTCCAACACTATAGGGCACCACCATGTGACCTCGCTTTGAAATCCATGGAATTACGTCCATCAACCATACTAGTACAAGCACATATTTTTAACCACCAAACATGTTTCACATACTCACATAATTGTAATATAATCACATTATCGAATCATACTATGCGTTGCAATCATCCCACACACATAATTCAACCCAAAACAAGAGCAAAAGAGGCTGGAACCAAACACTATGAGCTTTGGTCGAGCACTTAAGGCTTTGGTCGAACGGTATGACTTTGGCCTCGCATCGAGAGCTTTGGCCGAACGCTACCAAATAAACCCTGACCGAACGGTACCAAATCAACACCTAACCGAATGGTACCAAATCAACACCTAACCGAACGCTACTAAATCAACCCTGACCGAACGCTACCAAATTACACCTGACTGAACGCTACCAAATCAACACCTGCCCGAACGGTACCAAATCAACCCTGACCGAATGGTACCAAATCAACCATAATCAAACGATACCAAATCACCACCTGACCGAAACGCTACCAAATAAACCCTGACCAAACGCTACCAAATCAACACCTAACCGAACGCTATTAAATCAACCCTGACCGAACGCTACCAAATAAACCCTGACCGAACGCTACCAAATCAACACCTAACCGAACGGTACCAAAACAACACCTAACCGAACGCTATTAAATCAACCCTGACCGAACGCTACAAAATAAACCCTGACCGAACGCTACCAAATCAACACCTAACCGAACGCTACTAAATCAACCCTGATCGAACGCCACCAAATAAACCCTGACCGAACGTGTTCAAGACCGAACGCTAGGGGTTTTGGCCGAGCATGTAGAGCTTTGGCCAAACGGTTTGATCTTTGGCCGAACACTAAGAGCTTTGGCCGAACGGTTTGATCTTCGGCTGAGCTCTAAGAGCTTGGCCGAACGGTAGGAGCTTTGACCGAGTACTGAGACCTTTGGCCGAACGCTATGAGGCCGAATGCTACCCAGATATAGGGTAACTAAAAACCGAATGGTACTGACCGAGAGCAGCACCAAACCGAACGATATAAGACTGAGAGCAGCATAAGACCGAACGGTCAGCTGTAGCATTCTACAACAGAAATTTTAAGTTCCACAATTACTCATACAGATTCATACAAAACAAGGTCACTCTAAACACAAATTTGTTCATCAAACAACAGAATATTACAGATCTCAGCACATGTATTGTTCATACAACCCATAGAAAAGTATCTAGCTCCCCTTACTTGGGTTTCTCCAAGCACAACTATTGAAATTGTCCTAGCAGTACCCTTGACAGCACAAGAACTCAACCTGCCCCGATCGGAAAGAAGAAGACGTTCGATAGATAATACATATCTTACAGGAGTATTAGTAGATTAAGAGATAATAGAAGAACTTACCTCAGGATTGTTCTCAATGAAAGGGTCGAGTGCTTCGGAGCGAGGGGGCTCTTCACTTCCTTTATTGATATACGCTTCATTGACGGGAACTTCTTCACTAGCAATTTTTTCACTAATTTCTTCACTAGTAATTCCTTCATTAGTAGAAGGATCTTCTTCACTCTGTTCCATTTCTGTAGGTTCATCCTCGATTACTCCTTCAATTTCTTATTCATGCTCTCCAATTTGTTTTTTTTCAAAAACTGATGATGGAGCTGCCAAGTACCAATTTCGCTCTTTATTCATGGACTCCCCCTGGAGAGCATAATTGTGTACTATAGGAGAAAAGAAAGGTTCAGATTCTAGGAAAGTCACATCCATAGTGATATAGGTTCTATCGGTGGTAGGATCATGACATGAAAATTCTGTAAAATTTGAAACACTTCATCTTTAGTCTTCATCAAATAAACCCATGTCATTCGTGTGCAATCATCGACAAATATTACAAACCAACGGTGACCAGATACAATAGTCCTAGGGGAAGGTCCCCACACATCAGAGTGTATTAGAGCAAAAGGAACACTGCTTTTATTCAAACTCATATGATAGGAGGTTCTATGGCTTTTAGCCAGAATACAAGTATTACATGTAAACTCAACATTTTTCAAATTTAAAAATCAATCTGGAAATAAGTTTCTCAAATAATCGAATGATGGATGTCCCAACTAACGATGCCCAAACCATATTTCCCGTTCTTTGCCACTGACCCGGTGGTGCACATGATATGCTTCTCCTTTGTTAAAATCATCAAGGTAGTATAGCCCCCCCTCCCTCCCTCTTAGTACCACGTCCAATAAGCTTCTTGCCGAGAACATTCTGAAGAAGGAAAAAAGTAGAGTACATCAATAGCACACAATTGAGTTCTTCAGTTATTCTACTTACAGACATTAATTTATTAGATAGTGTAGGAACAAGAAGAGTGTGAGATAAGGAGAGTGAGGGTGATAATGTCACAGTTCCAGCACTTGTGACCGGATATGTAACTCCATTTGCATTTGCAATGCAAGTCCTACGTGGTGGGGTTGAATGAGAGAAGTTTGTGGGATCAAAAGTCATATGGTATGTTGCCCTAGAGTCAATAATTCATGCATTTGCATGTTGAGACTTAGAACTACAAAAACCTTGACCGCAGTTACCTGGTTCCATTGAGACGGAGGAGCTGGTCATAGGAACAAGCGACAATCAAGACTCGGCAGTGACTATCGCAACTTTACCAGTGCCTCCTCTAGTGAAGTGGTTTCTTTTTTCTTCTTAGCTTGCAACTCATGCCACCATTCTCGATACCCATGTAACTTGAAACAAGTTTCACGAGTATGTCTAGTGTTTCCACAATGTGTGCACTTTCCTCCATCGAATGGGCCTTTTGACTTCAAGACGGAGTTGTGTTTCCCAGCCACTAGTGTTGGTTGTTGACCAATTTTTGAGCCTTTAGTGGCCATAACCGCACCACTTTTTATATTCTCTACCCCAGATGTCATCACGGTCTGACGAGTGTCCTCTCTTAGAACATATGGATAAGTCTGCTCGATCGTGTGAAATGGCTTCAGTTGGAGTATGTCACTTCGAATCTTATCAAGTCGGTCGTCCAATCCATCGAGAAAGATATAAATTCTTTCCTCCTATAGCAAATCATTGTATTTTTGTATATCTTTCCTGCATTCCATGGGATTAAGACGTCAAAACTCTATCTCACGCCACAACCCTTGTAGATCATTAGAATATGTTTCAATCAATCCCCCCTTCTGCCGCATCCGGGTTACCTTCCGTCGAAGGTCATAAACCTGTAACGTATCATATCCATCAAAGTATGTCGTACCAATGGCGTCCCATACCTCTTTAGCGATTGGAAAGCGGATAAAATTCCCCACCAGTGAAAGATGCATTAAGTTGATCAACCATCCTTTCACTATCGCGTTCTCAGTTTGCCATTTACGGAATGCGGAATCAGTTTTCGATGACGGAGGAAAAGATCCATCAATATATCCCAGTTTGGCTTTGCTTGAGATGTACATCTCAGCCACCTAGGACCGTAGGGCATAGTTGGAACCATCCAACTTGATGTTGATCGGTACTATTGAAGAATCAGAGATTGACGATTGTGATGTGGGTTGCGCTTTCGAGAAAGCCTCCGTCATTTTGGCCGTAAGATTTTCACAAATGGACTCGGCAGCAGAAGCATTTGATGGCTGCACCGTGGAATCGCCATTCGCTGAAGAATCTCCCATTTCGGATGAATCACCCATCTATTTAGAGTTGTTTGCATCCCAAGATTATGCTCTTGATACCATGTATTAAAACTGAAGGTATTTTATTCACCTTAATCTTTTATTGAGTCGTTTACAGAGTATAAATAGATATAGGGAAGAGGAATTTTAGGCGCTTTTCTAGCCTATTCACGATGCTCCTAACTAAACATAAGTTTATCCCTTGATATACGTGATTTGAAAGCAATTACAATAAATGTTCCTAATTTTATGAGATTATAATGACTCATGCCAACAACTGAGACATGTGACAGTTAACACACCTTCTCCCTAGTAATTTTTTGGAACAAACATCTGAAAAAGAAGAACTCTAGTTACTTCAAGAAGATTACAATTCTTTTCGTTTTTGTAACCCTGTTTTTGTTTAAGAGTGTTTACACATGTTAGTTCATGAACAATACCATTATGAGACAAATAATTGAGAAATTCATTATTCAAATATTCACTACCACCATGAGACCTAATTCTTTTAATATTTTTTTCCAAATTGATTTTGGACAATACGGAAAAAATTAACAAGGATTTGGAAAACTTCTAATTTGTGTTTCATAAGGTATGTCCACATGACACTAGTACAATCGTCAATAAAGGTAACAAATCATTTGGCTCCAAAAATATATTCTACGATAGGTCCTCAAACATCATAATGAATTAAATCAAATGGAGAAATACTCTTTTTATTACTAATAGGATAAGATGCACGATGGTGTTTTGACAACTTACAAATAAAAGACTCAACAGACTTCTTGTTAAACAAATGAAAAAATAAGGATTTGATAAGATTGAATGAAGGATTCCCAAGCCTTTTATAGGTAAAATCGTCTCTCCCGTAGCAAGGTCTTGAAAAAGACAATAAGTTGAAAAAAATGTTATTGAACAATTTAAATCATGTGTGACTTTTCTCTTAAAGATAAAACTATTAGCTAATTGTGGAACATGTAAAACATCCTTTAATACAATAGATGAGTCCAAAATTATACTCACAAAGTCGCATATAGGTATACCCTGACCATTCGCAACTGTAGTAAGTTGTTCTCAATTTGTTTTACCATATGAGTTGAAGGACACATGAAAAGGTGGCATATGATCAGTTGCTCCTGAATCAAGAATTCAAATACCTTGAGACACATGACCAACAATATTGAGATAAATCTTAGCTTTCATGGATAGAGTACAGGATCCAGAGGGCTTACTCATTGATTCAACCATTGCTTCCAAACACTCGAATTACTCTTTATAAGCTTTCATATCAAGAGACATAAATGTTTTTCCCCAAACTGAGTTGTCTGTGCGAGAACAGAGATAGAGAAGAAGCTTGAAGCTTTTGGGTTTGCTCGCGAGAAATATAAAAGAGAAGAGATTAGGAAAAAAAACTCCGAATAAAGTTTTTTAGAGAAACCAACAATTGGGAAATTGGGATTTTTAATTAGGATTAGGTAATTTTTTTTATTAAAAGCTTTCCCCTTTTTAAGAGTAATAAAAAGAAAATTTAATTTTAAAAAAAATAAATTAAATTATTATTATTAGTTTTTGCAAATAATAGATATCTGCGAGTCGGATAGTATAATACTGACACCCAACCCGTTTAGAAACAGGTATTAAAATACTCGTTATTCGTTACCTGCAGATAATAAATATCTGTGTATAGTAACTATCCGTCATGGATTTTATCCACAATAGTAACTATCCATAATGGATTTTATTCCTAGATATTCGCGGACGCAAATTGTTTTTTCTTTCCCTAATCACAACCAGTAATATTCATTCTTTTATATGCTTTCAAGATTTTAGAAAATAAAAATAAAAATAAATATTAAGATGATGGATAATCTTTTTAAATAAATCTTCATTTAAAATGCTTTAGTTTTAATAAAAATATACAATTTACTTAATTACATCTAATAGTAATTATCAAGATGAATTATTCATTTTAATTATTTTATAAGGGTACTAATAATAATCACATTATCAGAATTACTCTTAAAAGTCTATGTAATAAACATGTAAATAAATAGAAAAAAGTAAGTAAGGGTTACAAAAGAACATGCTAAATAGGCTTTCAACACTAGGCCCAACATGTTTCTCCTTTCTATTTTCACTATTATTCTTGGATTTGTTTGAGAGTAGAACCGCAAAACTTCGGCGGAATTTCATAGCCAAAATAAAAAATGCCATATATTCCATTCCATCACAATGGTAACATATGATATGACAGTGTAGTAAAAAGATTTGCAGTCATTACAACCCATCACTTTTAAATGAGATTGGTTTCTTAACCATTTTTTAAGGCCCTACTCCTTGATAAGAAGCACGTTGATGTAGAGCAATTCAAAGCCCCTTCCACAAATGAAAACAAAACAAACCAAGAATTAAGAAAATGATAATTGGAAAAGTAAAAGAGAAAGCAAAAGCAGAAAATTATATATTACTTCTTTAAGGAGATTCTTTTCAATTGACCTTCTATCTTATATCTCAATTTCCTCCCAATCGAGAAAGACAATGGAAACAAAAGCCCAAAATCTTTGTATCACCTTTCCTATCTAACTAGTCCTTGGTGAAAATCTTTATAGTCAAATTTCCCAAAGTCAAGTTGAAACTAACCCATTGTTGAAAAATTCAATTTAATCCAAATTAAATTTTGCAATAATAATTATAATAGTGATCAGTGACAAAATTCACATACAGGTTACCTTGTATCAAACTAGTAAACCAAAGCTTACAAGTTACAACACACATTAAACAATTGTTTTCTTTTCTTTTTTTAAGATCTCTTCCAACATTTTATTAAAAAAATGTTTCTCTTTTATGCTAGTTCAAATTCGTAAGTTAAAATGTATATAATAAAAAAAATTCATCAGAGCAATCAAAGCCAAGGACAGATCCATCACTGTTAAAAAGAATTTGAAAACTTTATTCATTAGGAGAAATTTTCTTTACATGTTTTCCAGATGAATACAATATATTCCTACAAGAAAGAAGTAAGCTAAAATCACTGAAAGATAAATCATTTTGGCTTTATCTAATAACCAAAAGCTAATAAACTAGAACTGCATGTCCCCTTTTGTGTCAGATGTTATTGCATAGAATCACATCAATCTAAACAAAAAACCTTCATGCATCAACCTGAGTTAAAGCTGGACCATCAAAATAATCTTCAGCAAAGATGCCTATGTCTTTGAAAGAGAAGTTTGACCAGTACTCCATATCTAAATCTGAAAACTTAACGTGTGATAGATCCAACTGTGAATGCTCCTTCTCTGTTTCTGCGATGGAAAACTCATTTGGTATTGAATTTTCCAAAAATACATGAGAGGCATTGCAGTCTAATTCCCTCTTATCTTCTGTGTCAGAATCTGAACTTATAGGAGAAGGGTGAAGGCTGGGTTGATTACTTATTTCTTCTTCAGGACAGACCACAACAGCCTCACAATGAGTAACAACATCCTTATTACATGTTGTAACAGATTTATTGGTTGCTGTTCCAGGTTGTGTCTCTATGATTGATGAGGTGGTGGGAACTTGTGAACCTGTAGCTGTGGAATTCACAATTAATGATTGAGTCCCTAATGGTGGGAGCACGTTTAGACCTGAGAGAGAACATGAAATAAAAGAGTTAAAATTAAATTGAAAAGATATTGTATGCTTAACATAGACAGAAACCATTATACCTTTAACTTGATTTTTCTTCCCAGGTGGTCTACCACGAGGTTTTTTTGCAATTGTGGGCGCATGTATTGCTTCACTATTCTTTCTCTTGTTAGACTGCTGCCCGTGTATTTTGTTGTATGTGTTTGTGTTCTGAACAAAGGAGGTGGTACCAGTACACACACCTAAAAAAATAAAATCAAAACTATAACACTTCGAGGACTGTAATTTCAGGAATGAAAAAAAACACCAATGTTTAAATTCATGTACCTGAAGGGGTTTTATTCGTAACAGGAATATCTATTGGGATTAGCCTCTGAAAGGAACGATAAGCATAGACGACATTTTGCACTTCCTGCACCAATTTCTCAACTCTGTACTTTTCTTGCATGATCGCAACCCTTTCTTGATTCAAGATTAAGTTTTTTCTCTTCAAAAATATATAATCATCGAGTATATGCTTTAAATTTAACGAAGGCTTGTATATCTAGAAAACAAAAAAGGAAAAATTAAATGAATTTGGTTAAGAGAGAAAGAGAAAAAGAGTTGTGCATTGTTAAAAGGAGAAAAAGAAAACCTGATTGAATGAGGAACCGGCGAAGAGGGAGGATGCTTCCATGCGGAAGGTGGCACGCGTATGCGATAAGTTGTTGGCGCAGAGATACTGGTCTACTATGAATGCAACTTGACTCGGCGAAATGTTAACCTTTCCGAACGATTCTTCCACTCCCAGGCTTTCTTGCATCATCATTTTTTATTTCTTAGAATGCAAGCAAAGAGAAATCGTGATGGCACTGTGTGAGGACAGTTTGTATTTAAACACACCAGTTTCCCACCTTTGAATAATTTTTTTAAAATATTTTATGTTTTTTTCACTTTTAATTTCCCCTTATCCTTTTATTCAATTCTTTTCTTCACTTCTATTTACTTAAAAATAGTTATTCTAAACTCTAATCACTCTTTTGAAATTCCAAGAAAAATCTATTAATTAGATTCAATTATTCACTCTCAATTATAAATAACTTATATTTAATCAAATCTATGTTAATATATCAGTAAATTAACAATCTTTTATTTTCTAAATTTATAAATATTTTTTTAAAAATTATTCATTTTTCATCCAAAATAAAGTATATTTGAGATTGTTACTTTTAACCCACTACCTAATCTAATTAAAAAGTTGTGTATTGAAAATAAATTCTCGAAATGTTCTTTTTTCTTATATCTTTTGGTTATAAAATTACAAATAGTAAAATGTTTATAACGCATTAGAAAATTCTATGAAATTGTCCGCATAGTTACATTTATTATTAAACTTTCAATCCTCAATTCATGTTGTAGTACTAAGGAAAGGGTTTCAGTAATTAAATGGATTTGAGAGGATTTAAAGTTAATTTTTTTATTGTTTATTTCAGTGGATTTTGGAAGTAAAGTTTGTGAGAATTAGTGTATAATTTGATTGATGTGACAGATCAAAAAATTTTACTTCCAAATTCATTCTCACTTACCTCCAAAATCCACTCAAATATATAACAAAAGATTTACCTTCAAATCCTCCCAAATTCATTCAAGTGAACAAGGGCCAAAATTTGAGTTCTAATTACATCAAACTCATCATTCAACCTACTAAGGAACTTTATAATGCAATCTTCTTTACCAATTTGTTTTTCGTCGTTGCTAGCTACATAAACACATTTAACACTGGATCATGTGGTGGAAGACCCACTGCACAAGGAGGATTTTCATTTTAGTTATTACAAGAACTTAATCTTTTTCCTGCCATCATGGGAAATGAAATATTTAAAACTCTTCAAATTCAAGAGCTATAATTGTAAAATACAGATAAAAAAAAGTCACAAGGGACAAAGAAAATTAAGACTTGAGAAATAATTTCTTCTTCGTTTATTCAATTTAATAAACAGAAAAAACCAGTAACAACATATATAAGTGTTTGATTGTTCGAGACCAAACACTCCTATTAGCATAAAACCTAACGGGGTCTTACTCGCACGGATATCCGCTTAAAAAATATCCGCGGATATTTTAAAACCCGCGGATATCCGTGGATACCCGTGGATATCCCATAAATATTTAAAAAAATATATTTTTATAAAATATTATAATAAAATTTAAATAAAATTACAAAAAATATATAAAATATAATATATATTTAATTAAATATAAATTAAAATTTAATTTTAATTATATTTAACTTTATAAAATATAAATTAATGTTAATTTTAATTAAATTTAACTTAATAAAATATAAATTAAATTTTTATTTTTATTTTTTGCGGGTAGCGGATATCCGTGGATACGGATAGTATAATACCCGCACCCGACCCGTTTATAAGCGGGTATTAAAAAACCCGCTACCCGCAACCCGCGGATAGTAAATATCCGCGGGTACCAACTATCCGTCGCGGATTTTATCCGCGGATATCCGCGGGCGCGGATTTTTTTGCCATCCCTAGGTCTTACTTACTGTACACCACGATTTCTTAATTTCCCCTTATCCTTTTATTCAATTCTTTTCTTCATTCTATTTACTTAAAAATAGTTATTGTAAATTCTAATCACTCTTTTGAAATTCCAAGAAAAATCTATTAATTAGGTTCAATTATTCACTCTCAATTATAAATAACTTATATTTAATCAAATTTATGTTAATATATCAGTAAATTAACAATCTTTTATTTTCTAAATTTATAAATAATTTTTTAAAAATTAATCATTTTTCATCCAAAATAAAGTATATTTGAGATTGTTACTTTTAACCCACTACCTAATCTAATTAAAAAGTTGTGTATTGAAAATAAATTCTCGAAATGTTCTTTTTTCTTATATCTTTTGGTTATAAAATTACAAATAGTAAAATGTTTATAAGGCATTGGAAAATTCTTTGAAATTGTCCATTTGTGCATAGTTACATTTATTATTAAGACTTGAGAAATAATTTCTTCTTCCTTTATTCAATTTAATAAACAGAAAAAACGAGTAACAACATATATAAGTGTTTGATTGTTCGAGACCAAACACTCCTAATAACAAAAAACCTAACGGAGTTTTACTTATTGTACACTAGATTTCTTTCCAAATCCATAAAATTTTCAAAATAACCATTTTACTGTTTGAAAAATTGTCTTCCAGAATTATGTTCTAGAAACGTTACGGAATTTCCAGAATTATATTTGCTAATGAAATTATAGGAACATAGTTTTCGAAATAAATATTTCAGAATAGAATTTTTCATATACATGTATTATAGAATAGATTTTTGAACAAAAAAGTTTAAAATAATATATAATATCTTTCGGAATGAGGTTTTTTAAATACTTCTAATATATTGTGAAAGTCATTTTTAAAATATATTTGGGAAAGAGCTTTTTCAAGATGATTTTTTTTTCTGCATTTTTTTCTTTTCTATGTCTAGAACATTCATTCTCGTCTTCTTCCTCTGCAGCAGTAATGATGAAAGCGGCGGTGATAGCAGTAATAATGACAATATGACGATGTGGTAAAGTGTTAGAAAATATTTGAGTTTTTTTCTATTAAGTCAAGCTTCTAATCATTTAAAGGAAAATTTCAAGAGCTCGGTAGCATGCTATATCAGAAGGGTTGTGAAAAATTTTCCATTAACACTATTCAACCCCTCCCCCTTCTAATGTGTTTTTGGTACTTCGTTTATTTTGTTAATCCCAATGATAAAAATACTAGTTATACATCAACTTCTGAAAATAAGAAGATGTCCAAATCCAATAAGAAAGGATAAAATGCTAGATGGGTACCCAAATACGAAATAATCTTTCTTGCAAATATGCTTAACAGTAAAACAGAAACCCTGGTCCTGGTAATTGAACAATGGGTGCTCATGACACATGACCGGGAGAAATGTGTATGTTCCAAAGTCTAAGGAGTAAGAAGGGAGGAATAGTAATCTACGAAGGAAACCAAAAAGGCAAAATAATTGGCATTGGAAAGATATGTACAGACATTTCCCCCTTTATTGATAATGTATTCACTAACATAATTTGTTTAACATAAGTCAATTATGTGACAGTGAATATAATGTTGTTTCCGAAAAAGGCCAATGTAGAGTCATAGACAACAAAGGTCTACTAGTATTTTCTGTTGATATGCAAGGAAACTTATACAAGATAGACCTAAATGAGTTGCATGCTCAAAGTGTTTCATGTCTAGTGTCTATAAAAGATGAGGCAATGATATGGCATCATAAATATGGACATGCAAACATGAGATTAATCTCAAAGTTGCAATACCATGACATTGTAAGAGGGTTGCCTAAAGTGTCATTCAACACAGTCTTTTGTGATACTTACGTGAAAGACAAACATGTCAAAGAATCTTTTAAATGTAAAAATGTTATTTATACTAAAAGACCTTTTGAGTTGTCTCATATAGAAGTATTTGGTCTTACAAAAACCACATTTGTAAGTGATAAATGTTATGGACTAGTAGTAGTCAACGACTTCACTAGATGGACATGGGTAAAATTCTTAACCTATAAGGATGGTGCTTTTGACACCTTTTCTAAACTTTATAAGGTAGAAAATGAAAAAGATTGTAAGATTATGACAATGAGAAGTGACCAATGGTGGAGAATTCGAAAATGAACATTTTTAAAAAATTTACAAAAATTCTTAAATAAATCAAACTCATAAAAGGATAGAAAAAAAACAAAGAAAAAAATCATTACAAAACACAACATCCATTTATTTGAAAATTGAAAATTTTATAAAAAAAGAACAAAATAAAATAAAAATTAACAAGTCTGAATCTATTTCTATTGAACCTAACTATCCGCCTTAGTTTCACTCTTCTCCAATTTCCATCTTATCATTGAAGAAAGAAATAGGGAGGGAAATCCTAGTTCACCTAAAACTTATATATTTTGTGGGACCATTTTGATGAATAATATAAAGCAGTAAATGTAAGGTTCTATATAAAACCAAAGCCGTTTTTGGTTAGTATTGGCTTGAACACACTCAAAACACCTGCTGTTAATTGGTCATTGTCTTGTTGCATTCTTTCTCAATCTCACAAGTTCTTTCTCCTTTCCATTTCTTCATTACTGTGTACACAAATATTTCCCAAAACTATTGTCAAATTATAAATCAATTTATAATATATAATTAAGTATAAATCTTATTTTAAGGTTTTGTAGAACTAAATTATATTTAAAATCTATTTCTTAATAATTAAGACTTTAAAATATCTCATTTTATATTTAAATTCAATTCACATATTCAAAGTAGTCAAATTATACAATAATTCTGCTAAAAAGAAAGAAGATAATACAAAACAATATAATAAATAATAAAAATATTGAATTAATATCATTTTTAGTTGGGATGAATATTAGATCTTTTTACAAAAAAATGGTGTAATTCAAAGTTAATATTACAAAACTTAGGCATTTTTTTAAAAATATTTTTTTTTATCACCACGAGTAAGTCATGTTAATTTGAGTACATATATTGTGACGTCCCAATATATAATAAAGTCATCATCATGCATAATATAGGAAAGCAGTCAAGAGTAATTAGGATTTCAGTCATCCTTAGAATAGTGTGGAATTGAAAACTAGAGTATTAGAGTTTCTCCCCGGAAATTACAAAGAATTTAAAACTTTAGATGCATTAAAGTCCTTCCAAATAATATGAGTTCATGGAATTAAAAGCTAGCAAATCTAAGTTGTAACACTGCCGTCCCCATCAAGAGTTGCTTCCAAAGTGTCCTCCTCGCTCTCTGCTCCCACCCAAGTGGATGATCATCGCAAAAGGAAACATACACAAGCAACAACAACCAAGCAAGCAAGGGTGAGCTAGATATAAAATCATGTTATAACAGTCACAGACAACATGCAAATAAAGACAAATACAATACACTACACACACATGACTTGTTGCACTTAAACTTGACTCATCCGGACTAGAATGATTGCCGAGCTATGGCGAGTTATGCACTCGTGGTGGCCTCTACTGCTTTGCAAAGCCATTGCCAATGGGTTTTACCCTACCACACTCACGAGGTTAGTTCGTCATCATTCACCTTGGGTCATACTGGAAGCACCCAAGACTAGGACCTCCTGCTACTCCTCACCACATGAATCAATCCTCTCTACTTGAGAATGAAAGACCATTGGAGCGTCAGGAAAACCCCCAAGACTGAGCTACCATGCAATTCATTCTAAACATTACTAGGGCACCACCATGAATGTTCTCCTGAAAGATCATGGAATTACGTCCAACACTATAGGGCACCACCATGTGACCTCGCTTTGAAATCCATGGAATTACGTCCATCAACCATACTAGTACAAGCACATATTTTTAACCACCAAACATGTTTCACATACTCACATAATTGTAATATAATCACATTATCGAATCATACTATGCGTTGCAATCATCCCACACACATAATTCAACCCAAAACAAGAGCAAAAGAGGCTGGAACCAAACACTATGAGCTTTGGTCGAGCACTTAAGGCTTTGGTCGAACGGTATGACTTTGGCCTCGCATCGAGAGCTTTGGCCGAACGCTACCAAATAAACCCTGACCGAACGGTACCAAATCAACACCTAACCGAATGGTACCAAATCAACACCTAACCGAACGCTACTAAATCAACCCTGACCGAACGCTACCAAATTACACCTGACTGAACGCTACCAAATCAACACCTGCCCGAACGGTACCAAATCAACCCTGACCGAATGGTACCAAATCAACCATAATCAAACGATACCAAATCACCACCTGACCGAACGCTACCAAATAAACCCTGACCAAACGCTACCAAATCAACACCTAACCGAACGCTATTAAATCAACCCTGACCGAACGCTACCAAATAAACCCTGACCGAACGCTACCAAATCAACACCTAACCGAACGGTACCAAAACAACACCTAACCGAACGCTATTAAATCAACCCTGACCGAACGCTACAAAATAAACCCTGACCGAACGCTACCAAATCAACACCTAACCGAACGCTACTAAATCAACCCTGATCGAACGCCACCAAATAAACCCTGACCGAACGTGTTCAAGACCGAACGCTAGGGGTTTTGGCCGAGCATGTAGAGCTTTGGCCAAACGGTTTGATCTTTGGCCGAACACTAAGAGCTTTGGCCGAACGGTTTGATCTTCGGCTGAGCTCTAAGAGCTTGGCCGAACGGTAGGAGCTTTGACCGAGTACTGAGACCTTTGGCCGAACGCTATGAGGCCGAATGCTACCCAGATATAGGGTAACTAAAACCGAATGGTACTGACCGAGAGCAGCACCAAACCGAACGATATAAGACTGAGAGCAGCATAAGACCGAACGGTCAGCTGTAGCATTCTACAACAGAAATTTTAAGTTCCACAATTACTCATACAGATTCATACAAAACAAGGTCACTCTAAACACAAATTTGTTCATCAAACAACAGAATATTACAGATCTCAGCACATGTATTGTTCATACAACCCATAGAAAAGTATCTAGCTCCCCTTACTTGGGTTTCTCCAAGCACAACTATTGAAATTGTCCTAGCAGTACCCTTGACAGCACAAGAACTCAACCTGCCCCGATCGGAAAGAAGAAGACGTTCGATAGATAATACATATCTTACAGGAGTATTAGTAGATTAAGAGATAATAGAAGAACTTACCTCAGGATTGTTCTCAATGAAAGGGTCGAGTGCTTCGGAGCGAGGGGGCTCTTCACTTCCTTTATTGATATACGCTTCATTGACGGGAACTTCTTCACTAGCAATTTTTTCACTAATTTCTTCACTAGTAATTCCTTCATTAGTAGAAGGATCTTCTTCACTCTGTTCCATTTCTGTAGGTTCATCCTCGATTACTCCTTCAATTTCTTATTCATGCTCTCCAATTTGTTTTTTTTCAAAAACTGATGATGGAGCTGCCAAGTACCAATTTCGCTCTTTATTCATGGACTCCCCCTGGAGAGCATAATTGTGTACTATAGGAGAAAAGAAAGGTTCAGATTCTAGGAAAGTCACATCCATAGTGATATAGGTTCTATCGGTGGTAGGATCATGACATGAAAATTCTGTAAAATTTGAAACACTTCATCTTTAGTCTTCATCAAATAAACCCATGTCATTCGTGTGCAATCATCGACAAATATTACAAACCAACGGTGACCAGATACAATAGTCCTAGGGGAAGGTCCCCACACATCAGAGTGTATTAGAGCAAAAGGAACACTGCTTTTATTCAAACTCATATGATAGGAGGTTCTATGGCTTTTAGCCAGAATACAAGTATTACATGTAAACTCAACATTTTTCAAATTTAAAAATCAATCTGGAAATAAGTTTCTCAAATAATCGAATGATGGATGTCCCAACTAACGATGCCCAAACCATATTTCCCGTTCTTTGCCACTGACCCGGTGGTGCACATGATATGCTTCTCCTTTGTTAAAATCATCAAGGTAGTATAGCCCCCCTCCCTCCCTCTTAGTACCACGTCCAATAAGCTTCTTGCCGAGAACATTCTGAAGAAGGAAAAAAGTAGAGTACATCAATAGCACACAATTGAGTTCTTCAGTTATTCTACTTACAGACATTAATTTATTAGATAGTGTAGGAACAAGAAGAGTGTGAGATAAGGAGAGTGAGGGTGATAATGTCACAGTTCCAGCACTTGTGACCGGATATGTAACTCCATTTGCATTTGCAATGCAAGTCCTACGTGGTGGGGTTGAATGAGAGAAGTTTGTGGGATCAAAAGTCATATGGTATGTTGCCCTAGAGTCAATAATTCATGCATTTGCATGTTGAGACTTAGAACTACAAAAACCTTGACCGCAGTTACCTGGTTCCATTGAGACGGAGGAGCTGGTCATAGGAACAAGCGACAATCAAGACTCGGCAGTGACTATCGCAACTTTACCAGTGCCTCCTCTAGTGAAGTGGTTTCTTTTTTCTTCTTAGCTTGCAACTCATGCCACCATTCTCGATACCCATGTAACTTGAAACAAGTTTCACGAGTATGTCTAGTGTTTCCACAATGTGTGCACTTTCCTCCATCGAATGGGCCTTTTGACTTCAAGACGGAGTTGTGTTTCCCAGCCACTAGTGTTGGTTGTTGACCAATTTTTGAGCCTTTAGTGGCCATAACCGCACCACTTTTTATATTCTCTACCCCAGATGTCATCACGGTCTGACGAGTGTCCTCTCTTAGAACATATGGATAAGTCTGCTCGATCGTGTGAAATGGCTTCAGTTGGAGTATGTCACTTCGAATCTTATCAAGTCGGTCGTCCAATCCATCGAGAAAGATATAAATTCTTTCCTCCTATAGCAAATCATTGTATTTTTGTATATCTTTCCCTGCATTCCATGGGATTAAGACGTCAAAACTCTATCTCACGCCACAACCCTTGTAGATCATTAGAATATGTTTCAATCAATCCCCCCTTCTGCCGCATCCGGGTTACCTTCCGTCGAAGGTCATAAACCTGTAACGTATCATATCCATCAAAGTATGTCGTACCAATGGCGTCCCATACCTCTTTAGCGATTGGAAAGCGGATAAAATTCCCCACCAGTGAAAGATGCATTAAGTTGATCAACCATCCTTTCACTATCGCGTTCTCAGTTTGCCATTTACGGAATGCGGAATCAGTTTTCGATGACGGAGGAAAAGATCCATCAATATATCCCAGTTTGGCTTTGCTTGAGATGTACATCTCAGCCACCTAGGACCGTAGGGCATAGTTGGAACCATCCAACTTGATGTTGATCGGTACTATTGAAGAATCAGAGATTGACGATTGTGATGTGGGTTGCGCTTTCGAGAAAGCCTCCGTCATTTTGGCCGTAAGATTTTCACAAATGGACTCGGCAGCAGAAGCATTTGATGGCTGCACCGTGGAATCGCCATTCGCTGAAGAATCTCCCATTTCGGATGAATCACCCATCTATTTAGAGTTGTTTGCATCCCAAGATTATGCTCTTGATACCATGTATTAAAACTGAAGGTATTTTATTCACCTTAATCTTTTATTGAGTCGTTTACAGAGTATAAATAGATATAGGGAAGAGGAATTTTAGGCGCTTTTCTAGCCTATTCACGATGCTCCTAACTAAACATAAGTTTATCCCTTGATATACGTGATTTGAAAGCAATTACAATAAATGTTCCTAATTTTATGAGATTATAATGACTCATGCCAACAACTGAGACATGTGACAGTTAACACACCTTCTCCCTAGTAATTTTTTGGAACAAACATCTGAAAAAGAAGAACTCTAGTTACTTCAAGAAGATTACAATTCTTTTCGTTTTTGTAACCCTGTTTTTGTTTAAGAGTGTTTACACATGTTAGTTCATGAACAATACCATTATGAGACAAATAATTGAGAAATTCATTATTCAAATATTCACTACCACCATGAGACCTAATTCTTTTAATATTTTTTCCAAATTGATTTTGGACAATACGGAAAAAATTAACAAGGATTTGGAAAACTTCTAATTTGTGTTTCATAAGGTATGTCCACATGACACTAGTACAATCGTCAATAAAGGTAACAAATCATTTGGCTCCAAAAATATATTCTACGATAGGTCCTCAAACATCATAATGAATTAAATCAAATGGAGAAATACTCTTTTTATTACTAATAGGATAAGATGCACGATGGTGTTTTGACAACTTACAAATAAAAGACTCAACAGACTTCTTGTTAAACAAATGAAAAAATAAGGATTTGATAAGATTGAATGAAGGATTCCCAAGCCTTTTATAGGTAAAATCGTCTCTCCCGTAGCAAGGTCTTGAAAAAGACAATAAGTTGAAAAAAATGTTATTGAACAATTTAAATCATGTGTGACTTTTCTCTTAAAGATAAAACTATTAGCTAATTGTGGAACATGTAAAACATCCTTTAATACAATAGATGAGTCCAAAATTATACTCACAAAGTCGCATATAGGTATACCCTGACCATTCGCAACTGTAGTAAGTTGTTCTCAATTTGTTTTACCATATGAGTTGAAGGACACATGAAAAGGTGGCATATGATCAGTTGCTCCTGAATCAAGAATTCAAATACCTTGAGACACATGACCAACAATATTGAGATAAATCTTAGCTTTCATGGATAGAGTACAGGATCCAGAGGGCTTACTCATTGATTCAACCATTGCTTCCAAACACTCGAATTACTCTTTATAAGCTTTCATATCAAGAGACATAAATGTTTTTCCCCAAACTGAGTTGTCTGTGCGAGAACAGAGATAGAGAAGAAGCTTGAAGCTTTTGGGTTTGCTCGCGAGAAATATAAAAGAGAAGAGATTAGGAAAAAAAACTCCGAATAAAGTTTTTTAGAGAAACCAACAATTGGGAAATTGGGATTTTTAATTAGGATTAGGTAATTTTTTTTATTAAAAGCTTTCCCCTTTTTAAGAGTAATAAAAAGAAAATTTAATTTTAAAAAAAATAAATTAAATTATTATTATTATTTTTTTGCAAATAATAGATATCTGCGAGTCGGATAGTATAATACTGACACCCAACCCGTTTAGAAACAGGTATTAAAATACTCGTTATTCGTTACCTGCAGATAATAAATATCTGTGTATAGTAACTATCCGTCATGGATTTTATCCACAATAGTAACTATCCATAATGGATTTTATTCCTAGATATTCGCGGACGCAAATTGTTTTTTCTTTCCCTAATCACAACCAGTAATATTCATTCTTTTATATGCTTTCAAGATTTTAGAAAATAAAAATAAAAATAAATATTAAGATGATGGATAATCTTTTTAAATAAATCTTCATTTAAAATGCTTTAGTTTTAATAAAAATATACAATTTACTTAATTACATCTAATAGTAATTATCAAGATGAATTATTCATTTTAATTATTTTATAAGGGTACTAATAATAATCACATTATCAGAATTACTCTTAAAAGTCTATGTAATAAACATGTAAATAAATAGAAAAAAGTAAGTAAGGGTTACAAAAGAACATGCTAAATAGGCTTTCAACACTAGGCCCAACATGTTTCTCCTTTCTATTTTTACTATTATTCTTGGATTTGTTTGAGAGTAGAACCGCAAAACTTCGGCGGAATTTCATAGCCAAAATAAAAAATGCCATATATTCCATTCCATCACAATGGTAACATATGATATGACAGTGTAGTAAAAAGATTTGCAGTCATTACAACCCATCACTTTTAAATGAGATTGGTTTCTTAACCATTTTTTAAGGCCCTACTCCTTGATAAGAAGCACGTTGATGTAGAGCAATTCAAAGCCCCTTCCACAAATGAAAACAAAACAAACCAAGAATTAAGAAAATGATAATTGGAAAAGTAAAAGAGAAAGCAAAAGCAGAAAATTATATATTACTTCTTTAAGGAGATTCTTTTCAATTGACCTTCTATCTTATATCTCAATTTCCTCCCAATCGAGAAAGACAATGGAAACAAAAGCCCAAAATCTTTGTATCACCTTTCCTATCTAACTAGTCCTTGGTGAAAATCTTTATAGTCAAATTTCCCAAAGTCAAGTTGAAACTAACCCATTGTTGAAAAATTCAATTTAATCCAAATTAAATTTTGCAATAATAATTATAATAGTGATCACTGACAAAATTCACATACAGGTTACCTTGTATCAAACTAGTAAACCAAAGCTTACAAGTTACAACACACATTAAACAATTGTTTTCTTTTCTTTTTTTAAGATCTCTTCCAACATTTTATTAAAAAAATGTTTCTCTTTTATGCTAGTTCAAATTCGTAAGTTAAAATGTATATAATAAAAAAAATTCATCAGAGCAATCAAAGCCAAGGACAGATCCATCACTGTTAAAAAGAATTTGAAAACTTTATTCATTAGGAGAAATTTTCTTTACATGTTTTCCAGATGAATACAATATATTCCTACAAGAAAGAAGTAAGCTAAAATCACTGAAAGATAAATCATTTTGGCTTTATCTAATAACCAAAAGCTAATAAACTAGAACTGCATGTCCCCTTTTGTGTCAGATGTTATTGCATAGAATCACATCAATCTAAACAAAAAACCTTCATGCATCAACCTGAGTTAAAGCTGGACCATCAAAATAATCTTCAGCAAAGATGCCTATGTCTTTGAAAGAGAAGTTTGACCAGTACTCCATATCTAAATCTGAAAACTTAACGTGTGATAGATCCAACTGTGAATGCTCCTTCTCTGTTTCTGCGATGGAAAACTCATTTGGTATTGAATTTTCCAAAAATACATGAGAGGCATTGCAGTCTAATTCCCTCTTATCTTCTGTGTCAGAATCTGAACTTATAGGAGAAGGGTGAAGGCTGGGTTGATTACTTATTTCTTCTTCAGGACAGACCACAACAGCCTCACAATGAGTAACAACATCCTTATTACATGTTGTAACAGATTTATTGGTTGCTGTTCCAGGTTGTGTCTCTATGATTGATGAGGTGGTGGGAACTTGTGAACCTGTAGCTGTGGAATTCACAATTAATGATTGAGTCCCTAATGGTGGGAGCACGTTTAGACCTGAGAGAGAACATGAAATAAAAGAGTTAAAATTAAATTGAAAAGATATTGTATGCTTAACATAGACAGAAACCATTATACCTTTAACTTGATTTTTCTTCCCAGGTGGTCTACCACGAGGTTTTTTTGCAATTGTGGGCGCATGTATTGCTTCACTATTCTTTCTCTTGTTAGACTGCTGCCCGTGTATTTTGTTGTATGTGTTTGTGTTCTGAACAAAGGAGGTGGTACCAGTACACACACCTAAAAAAATAAAATCAAAACTATAACACTTCGAGGACTGTAATTTCAGGAATGAAAAAAAACACCAATGTTTAAATTCATGTACCTGAAGGGGTTTTATTCGTAACAGGAATATCTATTGGGATTAGCCTCTGAAAGGAACGATAAGCATAGACGACATTTTGCACTTCCTGCACCAATTTCTCAACTCTGTACTTTTCTTGCATGATCGCAACCCTTTCTTGATTCAAGATTAAGTTTTTTCTCTTCAAAAATATATAATCATCGAGTATATGCTTTAAATTTAACGAAGGCTTGTATATCTAGAAAACAAAAAAGGAAAAATTAAATGAATTTGGTTAAGAGAGAAAGAGAAAAAGAGTTGTGCATTGTTAAAAGGAGAAAAAGAAAACCTGATTGAATGAGGAACCGGCGAAGAGGGAGGATGCTTCCATGCGGAAGGTGGCACGCGTATGCGATAAGTTGTTGGCGCAGAGATACTGGTCTACTATGAATGCAACTTGACTCGGCGAAATGTTAACCTTTCCGAACGATTCTTCCACTCCCAGGCTTTCTTGCATCATCATTTTTTATTTCTTAGAATGCAAGCAAAGAGAAATCGTGATGGCACTGTGTGAGGACAGTTTGTATTTAAACACACCAGTTTCCCACCTCTTGAATAATTTTTTTAAAATATTTTATGTTTTTTTCACTTTTAATTTCCCCTTATCCTTTTATTCAATTCTTTTCTTCACTTCTATTTACTTAAAAATAGTTATTCTAAACTCTAATCACTCTTTTGAAATTCCAAGAAAAATCTATTAATTAGATTCAATTATTCACTCTCAATTATAAATAACTTATATTTAATCAAATCTATGTTAATATATCAGTAAATTAACAATCTTTTATTTTCTAAATTTATAAATATTTTTTTAAAAATTATTCATTTTTCATCCAAAATAAAGTATATTTGAGATTGTTACTTTTAACCCACTACCTAATCTAATTAAAAAGTTGTGTATTGAAAATAAATTCTCGAATTGTTCTTTTTTCTTATATCTTTTGGTTATAAAATTACAAATAGTAAAATGTTTATAACGCATTAGAAAATTCTATGAAATTGTCCATATTTGTGCATAGTTACATTTATTATTAAACTTTCAATCCTCAATTCATGTTGTAGTACTAAGGAAAGGGTTTCAGTAATTAAATGGATTTGAGAGGATTTAAAGTTAATTTTTTTATTGTTTATTTCAGTGGATTTTGGAAGTAAAGTTTGTGAGAATTAGTGTATAATTTGATTGATGTGACAGATCAAAAAATTTTACTTCCAAATTCATTCTCACTTACCTCCAAAATCCACTCAAATATATAACAAAAGATTTACCTTCAAATCCTCCCAAATTCATTCAAGTGAACAAGGGCCAAAATTTGAGTTCTAATTACATCAAACTCATCATTCAACCTACTAAGGAACTTTATAATGCAATCTTCTTTACCAATTTGTTTTTCGTCGTTGCTAGCTACATAAACACATTTAACACTGGATCATGTGGTGGAAGACCCACTGCACAAGGAGGATTTTCATTTTAGTTATTACAAGAACTTAATGTTTTTCCTGCCATCATGGGAAATGAAATATTTAAAACTCTTCAAATTCAAGAGCTATAATTGTAAAATACAGATAAAAAAAAGTCACAAGGGACAAAGAAAATTAAGACTTGAGAAATAATTTCTTCTTCGTTTATTCAATTTAATAAACAGAAAAAACCAGTAACAACATATATAAGTGTTTGATTGTTCGAGACCAAACACTCCTATTAGCATAAAACCTAACGGGGTCTTACTAGGGATGGCAACGGATCGGGTCGGGCACGGATAGTGCCTACCCGCAACCCGACCCGACAAAAAAAAATCCACCCGCTACCCGACCCGCTACCCGCACGGATATCCGCTTAAAAAATATCCGCGGATATTTTAAAACCCGCGGATATCCGTGGATACCCGTGGATATCCCATAAATATTTAAAAAAATATATTTTTATAAAATATTATAATAAAATTTAAATAAAATTACAAAAAATATATAAAATATAATATATATTTAATTAAATATAAATTAAAATTTAATTTTAATTATATTTAACTTTATAAAATATAAATTAATGTTAATTTTAATTAAATTTAACTTAATAAAATATAAATTAAATTTTTATTTTTATTTTTTGCGGGTAGCGGATATCCGTGGATACGGATAGTATAATACCCGCACCCGACCCGTTTATAAGCGGGTATTAAAAAACCCGCTACCCGCAACCCGCGGATAGTAAATATCCGCGGGTACCAACTATCCGTCGCGGATTTTATCCGCGGATATCCGCGGGCGCGGATTTTTTTGCCATCCCTAGGTCTTACTTACTGTACACCACGATTTCTTAATTTCCCCTTATCCTTTTATTCAATTCTTTTCTTCATTCTATTTACTTAAAAATAGTTATTGTAAATTCTAATCACTCTTTTGAAATTCCAAGAAAAATCTATTAATTAGGTTCAATTATTCACTCTCAATTATAAATAACTTATATTTAATCAAATTTATGTTAATATATCAGTAAATTAACAATCTTTTATTTTCTAAATTTATAAATAATTTTTTAAAAATTAATCATTTTTCATCCAAAATAAAGTATATTTGAGATTGTTACTTTTAACCCACTACCTAATCTAATTAAAAAGTTGTGTATTGAAAATAAATTCTCGAAATGTTCTTTTTTCTTATATCTTTTGGTTATAAAATTACAAATAGTAAAATGTTTATAAGGCATTGGAAAATTCTTTGAAATTGTCCATTTGTGCATAGTTACATTTATTATTAAGACTTGAGAAATAATTTCTTCTTCCTTTATTCAATTTAATAAACAGAAAAAACGAGTAACAACATATATAAGTGTTTGATTGTTCGAGACCAAACACTCCTAATAACAAAAAACCTAACGGAGTTTTACTTATTGTACACTAGATTTCTTTCCAAATCCATAAAATTTTCAAAATAACCATTTTACTGTTTGAAAAATTGTCTTCCAGAATTATGTTCTAGAAACGTTACGGAATTTCCAGAATTATATTTGCTAATGAAATTATAGGAACATAGTTTTCGAAATAAATATTTCAGAATAGAATTTTTCATATACATGTATTATAGAATAGATTTTTGAACAAAAAAGTTTAAAATAATATATAATATCTTTCGGAATGAGGTTTTTTAAATACTTCTAATATATTGTGAAAGTCATTTTTAAAATATATTTGGGAAAGAGCTTTTTCAAGATGATTTTTTTTTCTGCATTTTTTTCTTTTCTATGTCTAGAACATTCATTCTCGTCTTCTTCCTCTGCAGCAGTAATGATGAAAGCGGCGGTGATAGCAGTAATAATGACAATATGACGATGTGGTAAAGTGTTAGAAAATATTTGAGTTTTTTTCTATTAAGTCAAGCTTCTAATCATTTAAAGGAAAATTTCAAGAGCTCGGTAGCATGCTATATCAGAAGGGTTGTGAAAAATTTTCCATTAACACTATTCAACCCCTCCCCCTTCTAATGTGTTTTTGGTACTTCGTTTATTTTGTTAATCCCAATGATAAAAATACTAGTTATACATCAACTTCTGAAAATAAGAAGATGTCCAAATCCAATAAGAAAGGATAAAATGCTAGATGGGTACCCAAATACGAAATAATCTTTCTTGCAAATATGCTTAACAGTAAAACAGAAACCCTGGTCCTGGTAATTGAACAATGGGTGCTCATGACACATGACCGGGAGAAATGTGTATGTTCCAAAGTCTAAGGAGTAAGAAGGGAGGAATAGTAATCTACGAAGGAAACCAAAAAGGCAAAATAATTGGCATTGGAAAGATATGTACAGACATTTCCCCCTTTATTGATAATGTATTCACTAACATAATTTGTTTAACATAAGTCAATTATGTGACAGTGAATATAATGTTGTTTCCGAAAAAGGCCAATGTAGAGTCATAGACAACAAAGGTCTACTAGTATTTTCTGTTGATATGCAAGGAAACTTATACAAGATAGACCTAAATGAGTTGCATGCTCAAAGTGTTTCATGTCTAGTGTCTATAAAAGATGAGGCAATGATATGGCATCATAAATATGGACATGCAAACATGAGATTAATCTCAAAGTTGCAATACCATGACATTGTAAGAGGGTTGCCTAAAGTGTCATTCAACACAGTCTTTTGTGATACTTACGTGAAAGACAAACATGTCAAAGAATCTTTTAAATGTAAAAATGTTATTTATACTAAAAGACCTTTTGAGTTGTCTCATATAGAAGTATTTGGTCTTACAAAAACCACATTTGTAAGTGATAAATGTTATGGACTAGTAGTAGTCAACGACTTCACTAGATGGACATGGGTAAAATTCTTAACCTATAAGGATGGTGCTTTTGACACCTTTTCTAAACTTTATAAGGTAGAAAATGAAAAAGATTGTAAGATTATGACAATGAGAAGTGACCAATGGTGGAGAATTCGAAAATGAACATTTTTAAAAAATTTACAAAAATTCTTAAATAAATCAAACTCATAAAAGGATAGAAAAAAAACAAAGAAAAAAATCATTACAAAACACAACATCCATTTATTTGAAAATTGAAAATTTTATAAAAAAAGAACAAAATAAAATAAAAATTAACAAGTCTGAATCTATTTCTATTGAACCTAACTATCCGCCTTAGTTTCACTCTTCTCCAATTTCCATCTTATCATTGAAGAAAGAAATAGGGAGGGAAATCCTAGTTCACCTAAAACTTATATATTTTGTGGGACCATTTTGATGAATAATATAAAGCAGTAAATGTAAGGTTCTATATAAAACCAAAGCCGTTTTTGGTTAGTATTGCTTGAACACACTCAAAACACCTGCTGTTAATTGGTCATTGTCTTGTTGCATTCTTTCTCAATCTCACAAGTTCTTTCTCCTTTCCATTTCTTCATTACTGTGTACACAAATATTTCCCAAAACTATTGTCAAATTATAAATCAATTTATAATATATAATTAAGTATAAATCTTATTTTAAGGTTTTGTAGAACTAAATTATATTTAAAATCTATTTCTTAATAATTAAGACTTTAAAATATCTCATTTTATATTTAAATTCAATTCACATATTCAAAGTAGTCAAATTATACAATAATTCTGCTAAAAAGAAAGAAGATAATACAAAACAATATAATAAATAATAAAAATATTGAATTAATATCATTTTTAGTTGGGATGAATATTAGATCTTTTTACAAAAAAATGGTGTAATTCAAAGTTAATATTACAAAACTTAGGCATTTTTTTAAAAATATTTTTTTTTATCACCACGAGTAAGTCATGTTAATTTGAGTACATATATTGTGACGTCCCAATATATAATAAAGTCATCATCATGCATAATATAGGAAAGCAGTCAAGAGTAATTAGGATTTCAGTCATCCTTAGAATAGTGTGGAATTGAAAACTAGAGTATTAGAGTTTCTCCCCGGAAATTACAAAGAATTTAAAACTTTAGATGCATTAAAGTCCTTCCAAATAATATGAGTTCATGGAATTAAAAGCTAGCAAATCTAAGTTGTAACACTGCCGTCCCCATCAAGAGTTGCTTCCAAAGTGTCCTCCTCGCTCTCTGCTCCCACCCAAGTGGATGATCATCGCAAAAGGAAACATACACAAGCAACAACAACCAAGCAAGCAAGGGTGAGCTAGATATAAAATCATGTTATAACAGTCACAGACAACATGCAAATAAAGACAAATACAATACACTACACACACATGACTTGTTGCACTTAAACTTGACTCATCCGGACTAGAATGATTGCCGAGCTATGGCGAGTTATGCACTCGTGGTGGCCTCTACTGCTTTGCAAAGCCATTGCCAATGGGTTTTACCCTACCACACTCACGAGGTTAGTTCGTCATCATTCACCTTGGGTCATACTGGAAGCACCCAAGACTAGGACCTCCTGCTACTCCTCACCACATGAATCAATCCTCTCTACTTGAGAATGAAAGACCATTGGAGCGTCAGGAAAACCCCCAAGACTGAGCTACCATGCAATTCATTCTAAACATTACTAGGGCACCACCATGAATGTTCTCCTGAAAGATCATGGAATTACGTCCAACACTATAGGGCACCACCATGTGACCTCGCTTTGAAATCCATGGAATTACGTCCATCAACCATACTAGTACAAGCACATATTTTTAACCACCAAACATGTTTCACATACTCACATAATTGTAATATAATCACATTATCGAATCATACTATGCGTTGCAATCATCCCACACACATAATTCAACCCAAAACAAGAGCAAAAGAGGCTGGAACCAAACACTATGAGCTTTGGTCGAGCACTTAAGGCTTTGGTCGAACGGTATGACTTTGGCCTCGCATCGAGAGCTTTGGCCGAACGCTACCAAATAAACCCTGACCGAACGGTACCAAATCAACACCTAACCGAATGGTACCAAATCAACACCTAACCGAACGCTACTAAATCAACCCTGACCGAACGCTACCAAATTACACCTGACTGAACGCTACCAAATCAACACCTGCCCGAACGGTACCAAATCAACCCTGACCGAATGGTACCAAATCAACCATAATCAAACGATACCAAATCACCACCTGACCGAACGCTACCAAATAAACCCTGACCAAACGCTACCAAATCAACACCTAACCGAACGCTATTAAATCAACCCTGACCGAACGCTACCAAATAAACCCTGACCGAACGCTACCAAATCAACACCTAACCGAACGGTACCAAAACAACACCTAACCGAACGCTATTAAATCAACCCTGACCGAACGCTACAAAATAAACCCTGACCGAACGCTACCAAATCAACACCTAACCGAACGCTACTAAATCAACCCTGATCGAACGCCACCAAATAAACCCTGACCGAACGTGTTCAAGACCGAACGCTAGGGGTTTTGGCCGAGCATGTAGAGCTTTGGCCAAACGGTTTGATCTTTGGCCGAACACTAAGAGCTTTGGCCGAACGGTTTGATCTTCGGCTGAGCTCTAAGAGCTTGGCCGAACGGTAGGAGCTTTGACCGAGTACTGAGACCTTTGGCCGAACGCTATGAGGCCGAATGCTACCCAGATATAGGGTAACTAAAACCGAATGGTACTGACCGAGAGCAGCACCAAACCGAACGATATAAGACTGAGAGCAGCATAAGACCGAACGGTCAGCTGTAGCATTCTACAACAGAAATTTTAAGTTCCACAATTACTCATACAGATTCATACAAAACAAGGTCACTCTAAACACAAATTTGTTCATCAAACAACAGAATATTACAGATCTCAGCACATGTATTGTTCATACAACCCATAGAAAAGTATCTAGCTCCCCTTACTTGGGTTTCTCCAAGCACAACTATTGAAATTGTCCTAGCAGTACCCTTGACAGCACAAGAACTCAACCTGCCCCGATCGGAAAGAAGAAGACGTTCGATAGATAATACATATCTTACAGGAGTATTAGTAGATTAAGAGATAATAGAAGAACTTACCTCAGGATTGTTCTCAATGAAAGGGTCGAGTGCTTCGGAGCGAGGGGGCTCTTCACTTCCTTTATTGATATACGCTTCATTGACGGGAACTTCTTCACTAGCAATTTTTTCACTAATTTCTTCACTAGTAATTCCTTCATTAGTAGAAGGATCTTCTTCACTCTGTTCCATTTCTGTAGGTTCATCCTCGATTACTCCTTCAATTTCTTATTCATGCTCTCCAATTTGTTTTTTTTCAAAAACTGATGATGGAGCTGCCAAGTACCAATTTCGCTCTTTATTCATGGACTCCCCCTGGAGAGCATAATTGTGTACTATAGGAGAAAAGAAAGGTTCAGATTCTAGGAAAGTCACATCCATAGTGATATAGGTTCTATCGGTGGTAGGATCATGACATGAAAATTCTGTAAAATTTGAAACACTTCATCTTTAGTCTTCATCAAATAAACCCATGTCATTCGTGTGCAATCATCGACAAATATTACAAACCAACGGTGACCAGATACAATAGTCCTAGGGGAAGGTCCCCACACATCAGAGTGTATTAGAGCAAAAGGAACACTGCTTTTATTCAAACTCATATGATAGGAGGTTCTATGGCTTTTAGCCAGAATACAAGTATTACATGTAAACTCAGCATTTTTCAAATTTAAAAATCAATCTGGAAATAAGTTTCTCAAATAATCGAATGATGGATGTCCCAACTAACGATGCCCAAACCATATTTCCCGTTCTTTGCCACTGACCCGGTGGTGCACATGATATGCTTCTCCTTTGTTAAAATCATCAAGGTAGTATAGCCCCCCTCCCTCCCTCTTAGTACCACGTCCAATAAGCTTCTTGCCGAGAACATTCTGAAGAAGGAAAAAAGTAGAGTACATCAATAGCACACAATTGAGTTCTTCAGTTATTCTACTTACAGACATTAATTTATTAGATAGTGTAGGAACAAGAAGAGTGTGAGATAAGGAGAGTGAGGGTGATAATGTCACAGTTCCAGCACTTGTGACCGGATATGTAACTCCATTTGCATTTGCAATGCAAGTCCTACGTGGTGGGGTTGAATGAGAGAAGTTTGTGGGATCAAAAGTCATATGGTATGTTGCCCTAGAGTCAATAATTCATGCATTTGCATGTTGAGACTTAGAACTACAAAAACCTTGACCGCAGTTACCTGGTTCCATTGAGACGGAGGAGCTGGTCATAGGAACAAGCGACAATCAAGACTCGGCAGTGACTATCGCAACTTTACCAGTGCCTCCTCTAGTGAAGTGGTTTCTTTTTTCTTCTTAGCTTGCAACTCATGCCACCATTCTCGATACCCATGTAACTTGAAACAAGTTTCACGAGTATGTCTAGTGTTTCCACAATGTGTGCACTTTCCTCCATCGAATGGGCCTTTTGACTTCAAGACGGAGTTGTGTTTCCCAGCCACTAGTGTTGGTTGTTGACCAATTTTTGAGCCTTTAGTGGCCATAACCGCACCACTTTTTATATTCTCTACCCCAGATGTCATCACGGTCTGACGAGTGTCCTCTCTTAGAACATATGGATAAGTCTGCTCGATCGTGTGAAATGGCTTCAGTTGGAGTATGTCACTTCGAATCTTATCAAGTCGGTCGTCCAATCCATCGAGAAAGATATAAATTCTTTCCTCCTATAGCAAATCATTGTATTTTTGTATATCTTTCCCGCATTCCATGGGATTAAGACGTCAAAACTCTATCTCACGCCACAACCCTTGTAGATCATTAGAATATGTTTCAATCAATCCCCCCTTCTGCCGCATCCGGGTTACCTTCCGTCGAAGGTCATAAACCTGTAACGTATCATATCCATCAAAGTATGTCGTACCAATGGCGTCCCATACCTCTTTAGCGATTGGAAAGCGGATAAAATTCCCCACCAGTGAAAGATGCATTAAGTTGATCAACCATCCTTTCACTATCGCGTTCTCAGTTTGCCATTTACGGAATGCGGAATCAGTTTTCGATGACGGAGGAAAAGATCCATCAATATATCCCAGTTTGGCTTTGCTTGAGATGTACATCTCAGCCACCTAGGACCGTAGGGCATAGTTGGAACCATCCAACTTGATGTTGATCGGTACTATTGAAGAATCAGAGATTGACGATTGTGATGTGGGTTGCGCTTTCGAGAAAGCCTCCGTCATTTTGGCCGTAAGATTTTCACAAATGGACTCGGCAGCAGAAGCATTTGATGGCTGCACCGTGGAATCGCCATTCGCTGAAGAATCTCCCATTTCGGATGAATCACCCATCTATTTAGAGTTGTTTGCATCCCAAGATTATGCTCTTGATACCATGTATTAAAACTGAAGGTATTTTATTCACCTTAATCTTTTATTGAGTCGTTTACAGAGTATAAATAGATATAGGGAAGAGGAATTTTAGGCGCTTTTCTAGCCTATTCACGATGCTCCTAACTAAACATAAGTTTATCCCTTGATATACGTGATTTGAAAGCAATTACAATAAATGTTCCTAATTTTATGAGATTATAATGACTCATGCCAACAACTGAGACATGTGACAGTTAACACACCTTCTCCCTAGTAATTTTTTGGAACAAACATCTGAAAAAGAAGAACTCTAGTTACTTCAAGAAGATTACAATTCTTTTCGTTTTTGTAACCCTGTTTTTGTTTAAGAGTGTTTACACATGTTAGTTCATGAACAATACCATTATGAGACAAATAATTGAGAAATTCATTATTCAAATATTCACTACCACCATGAGACCTAATTCTTTTAATATTTTTTCCAAATTGATTTTGGACAATACGGAAAAAATTAACAAAGATTTGGAAAACTTCTAATTTGTGTTTCATAAGGTATGTCCACATGACACTAGTACAATCGTCAATAAAGGTAACAAATCATTTGGCTCCAAAAATATATTCTACGATAGGTCCTCAAACATCATAATGAATTAAATCAAATGGAGAAATACTCTTTTTATTACTAATAGGATAAGATGCACGATGGTGTTTTGACAACTTACAAATAAAAGACTCAACAGACTTCTTGTTAAACAAATGAAAAAATAAGGATTTGATAAGATTGAATGAAGGATTCCCAAGCCTTTTATAGGTAAAATCGTCTCTCCCGTAGCAAGGTCTTGAAAAAGACAATAAGTTGAAAAAAATGTTATTGAACAATTTAAATCATGTGTGACTTTTCTCTTAAAGATAAAACTATTAGCTAATTGTGGAACATGTAAAACATCCTTTAATACAATAGATGAGTCCAAAATTATACTCACAAAGTCGCATATAGGTATACCCTGACCATTCGCAACTGTAGTAAGTTGTTCTCAATTTGTTTTACCATATGAGTTGAAGGACACATGAAAAGGTGGCATATGATCAGTTGCTCCTGAATCAAGAATTCAAATACCTTGAGACACATGACCAACAATATTGAGATAAATCTTAGCTTTCATGGATAGAGTACAGGATCCAGAGGGCTTACTCATTGATTCAACCATTGCTTCCAAACACTCGAATTACTCTTTATAAGCTTTCATATCAAGAGACATAAATGTTTTTCCCCAAACTGAGTTGTCTGTGCGAGAACAGAGATAGAGAAGAAGCTTGAAGCTTTTGGGTTTGCTCGCGAGAAATATAAAAGAGAAGAGATTAGGAAAAAAAACTCCGAATAAAGTTTTTTAGAGAAACCAACAATTGGGAAATTGGGATTTTTAATTAGGATTAGGTAATTTTTTTTATTAAAAGCTTTCCCCTTTTTAAGAGTAATAAAAAGAAAATTTAATTTTAAAAAAAATAAATTAAATTATTATTATTATTTTTTGCAAATAATAGATATCTGCGAGTCGGATAGTATAATACTGACACCCAACCCGTTTAGAAACAGGTATTAAAATACTCGTTATTCGTTACCTGCAGATAATAAATATCTGTGTATAGTAACTATCCGTCATGGATTTTATCCACAATAGTAACTATCCATAATGGATTTTATTCCTAGATATTCGCGGACGCAAATTGTTTTTTCTTTCCCTAATCACAACCAGTAATATTCATTCTTTTATATGCTTTCAAGATTTTAGAAAATAAAAATAAAAATAAATATTAAGATGATGGATAATCTTTTTAAATAAATCTTCATTTAAAATGCTTTAGTTTTAATAAAAATATACAATTTACTTAATTACATCTAATAGTAATTATCAAGATGAATTATTCATTTTAATTATTTTATAAGGGTACTAATAATAATCACATTATCAGAATTACTCTTAAAAGTCTATGTAATAAACATGTAAATAAATAGAAAAAAGTAAGTAAGGGTTACAAAAGAACATGCTAAATAGGCTTTCAACACTAGGCCCAACATGTTTCTCCTTTCTATTTTCACTATTATTCTTGGATTTGTTTGAGAGTAGAACCGCAAAACTTCGGCGGAATTTCATAGCCAAAATAAAAAATGCCATATATTCCATTCCATCACAATGGTAACATATGATATGACAGTGTAGTAAAAAGATTTGCAGTCATTACAACCCATCACTTTTAAATGAGATTGGTTTCTTAACCATTTTTTAAGGCCCTACTCCTTGATAAGAAGCACGTTGATGTAGAGCAATTCAAAGCCCCTTCCACAAATGAAAACAAAACAAACCAAGAATTAAGAAAATGATAATTGGAAAAGTAAAAGAGAAAGCAAAAGCAGAAAATTATATATTACTTCTTTAAGGAGATTCTTTTCAATTGACCTTCTATCTTATATCTCAATTTCCTCCCAATCGAGAAAGACAATGGAAACAAAAGCCCAAAATCTTTGTATCACCTTTCCTATCTAACTAGTCCTTGGTGAAAATCTTTATAGTCAAATTTCCCAAAGTCAAGTTGAAACTAACCCATTGTTGAAAAATTCAATTTAATCCAAATTAAATTTTGCAATAATAATTATAATAGTGATCACTGACAAAATTCACATACAGGTTACCTTGTATCAAACTAGTAAACCAAAGCTTACAAGTTACAACACACATTAAACAATTGTTTTCTTTTCTTTTTTTAAGATCTCTTCCAACATTTTATTAAAAAAATGTTTCTCTTTTATGCTAGTTCAAATTCGTAAGTTAAAATGTATATAATAAAAAAAATTCATCAGAGCAATCAAAGCCAAGGACAGATCCATCACTGTTAAAAAGAATTTGAAAACTTTATTCATTAGGAGAAATTTTCTTTACATGTTTTCCAGATGAATACAATATATTCCTACAAGAAAGAAGTAAGCTAAAATCACTGAAAGATAAATCATTTTGGCTTTATCTAATAACCAAAAGCTAATAAACTAGAACTGCATGTCCCCTTTTGTGTCAGATGTTATTGCATAGAATCACATCAATCTAAACAAAAAACCTTCATGCATCAACCTGAGTTAAAGCTGGACCATCAAAATAATCTTCAGCAAAGATGCCTATGTCTTTGAAAGAGAAGTTTGACCAGTACTCCATATCTAAATCTGAAAACTTAACGTGTGATAGATCCAACTGTGAATGCTCCTTCTCTGTTTCTGGGATGGAAAACTCATTTGGTATTGAATTTTCCAAAAATACATGAGAGGCATTGCAGTCTAATTCCCTCTTATCTTCTGTGTCAGAATCTGAACTTATAGGAGAAGGGTGAAGGCTGGGTTGATTACTTATTTCTTCTTCAGGACAGACCACAACAGCCTCACAATGAGTAACAACATCCTTATTACATGTTGTAACAGATTTATTGGTTGCTGTTCCAGGTTGTGTCTCTATGATTGATGAGGTGGTGGGAACTTGTGAACCTGTAGCTGTGGAATTCACAATTAATGATTGAGTCCCTAATGGTGGGAGCACGTTTAGACCTGAGAGAGAACATGAAATAAAAGAGTTAAAATTAAATTGAAAAGATATTGTATGCTTAACATAGACAGAAACCATTATACCTTTAACTTGATTTTTCTTCCCAGGTGGTCTACCACGAGGTTTTTTTGCAATTGTGGGCGCATGTATTGCTTCACTATTCTTTCTCTTGTTAGACTGCTGCCCGTGTATTTTGTTGTATGTGTTTGTGTTCTGAACAAAGGAGGTGGTACCAGTACACACACCTAAAAAAATAAAATCAAAACTATAACACTTCGAGGACTGTAATTTCAGGAATGAAAAAAAACACCAATGTTTAAATTCATGTACCTGAAGGGGTTTTATTCGTAACAGGAATATCTATTGGGATTAGCCTCTGAAAGGAACGATAAGCATAGACGACATTTTGCACTTCCTGCACCAATTTCTCAACTCTGTACTTTTCTTGCATGATCGCAACCCTTTCTTGATTCAAGATTAAGTTTTTTCTCTTCAAAAATATATAATCATCGAGTATATGCTTTAAATTTAACGAAGGCTTGTATATCTAGAAAACAAAAAAGGAAAAATTAAATGAATTTGGTTAAGAGAGAAAGAGAAAAAGAGTTGTGCATTGTTAAAAGGAGAAAAAGAAAACCTGATTGAATGAGGAACCGGCGAAGAGGGAGGATGCTTCCATGCGGAAGGTGGCACGCGTATGCGATAAGTTGTTGGCGCAGAGATACTGGTCTACTATGAATGCAACTTGACTCGGCGAAATGTTAACCTTTCCGAACGATTCTTCCACTCCCAGGCTTTCTTGCATCATCATTTTTTATTTCTTAGAATGCAAGCAAAGAGAAATCGTGATGGCACTGTGTGAGGACAGTTTGTATTTAAACACACCAGTTTCCCACCTCTTGAATAATTTTTTTAAAATATTTTATGTTTTTTTCACTTTTAATTTCCCCTTATCCTTTTATTCAATTCTTTTCTTCACTTCTATTTACTTAAAAATAGTTATTCTAAACTCTAATCACTCTTTTGAAATTCCAAGAAAAATCTATTAATTAGATTCAATTATTCACTCTCAATTATAAATAACTTATATTTAATCAAATCTATGTTAATATATCAGTAAATTAACAATCTTTTATTTTCTAAATTTATAAATATTTTTTTAAAAATTATTCATTTTTCATCCAAAATAAAGTATATTTGAGATTGTTACTTTTAACCCACTACCTAATCTAATTAAAAAGTTGTGTATTGAAAATAAATTCTCGAATTGTTCTTTTTTCTTATATCTTTTGGTTATAAAATTACAAATAGTAAAATGTTTATAACGCATTAGAAAATTCTATGAAATTGTCCATATTTGTGCATAGTTACATTTATTATTAAACTTTCAATCCTCAATTCATGTTGTAGTACTAAGGAAAGGGTTTCAGTAATTAAATGGATTTGAGAGGATTTAAAGTTAATTTTTTTATTGTTTATTTCAGTGGATTTTGGAAGTAAAGTTTGTGAGAATTAGTGTATAATTTGATTGATGTGACAGATCAAAAAATTTTACTTCCAAATTCATTCTCACTTACCTCCAAAATCCACTCAAATATATAACAAAAGATTTACCTTCAAATCCTCCCAAATTCATTCAAGTGAACAAGGGCCAAAATTTGAGTTCTAATTACATCAAACTCATCATTCAACCTACTAAGGAACTTTATAATGCAATCTTCTTTACCAATTTGTTTTTCGTCGTTGCTAGCTACATAAACACATTTAACACTGGATCATGTGGTGGAAGACCCACTGCACAAGGAGGATTTTCATTTTAGTTATTACAAGAACTTAATGTTTTTCCTGCCATCATGGGAAATGAAATATTTAAAACTCTTCAAATTCAAGAGCTATAATTGTAAAATACAGATAAAAAAAAGTCACAAGGGACAAAGAAAATTAAGACTTGAGAAATAATTTCTTCTTCGTTTATTCAATTTAATAAACAGAAAAAACCAGTAACAACATATATAAGTGTTTGATTGTTCGAGACCAAACACTCCTATTAGCATAAAACCTAACGGGGTCTTACTTACTGTACACCACGATTTCTTAATTTCCCCTTATCCTTTTATTCAATTCTTTTCTTCATTCTATTTACTTAAAAATAGTTATTGTAAATTCTAATCACTCTTTTGAAATTCCAAGAAAAATCTATTAATTAGGTTCAATTATTCACTCTCAATTATAAATAACTTATATTTAATCAAATTTATGTTAATATATCAGTAAATTAACAATCTTTTATTTTCTAAATTTATAAATAATTTTTTAAAAATTAATCATTTTTCATCCAAAATAAAGTATATTTGAGATTGTTACTTTTAACCCACTACCTAATCTAATTAAAAAGTTGTGTATTGAAAATAAATTCTCGAAATGTTCTTTTTTCTTATATCTTTTGGTTATAAAATTACAAATAGTAAAATGTTTATAAGGCATTGGAAAATTCTTTGAAATTGTCCATTTGTGCATAGTTACATTTATTATTAAGACTTGAGAAATAATTTCTTCTTCCTTTATTCAATTTAATAAACAGAAAAAACGAGTAACAACATATATAAGTGTTTGATTGTTCGAGACCAAACACTCCTAATAACAAAAAACCTAACGGAGTTTTACTTATTGTACACTAGATTTCTTTCCAAATCCATAAAATTTTCAAAATAACCATTTTACTGTTTGAAAAATTGTCTTCCAGAATTATGTTCTAGAAACGTTACGGAATTTCCAGAATTATATTTGCTAATGAAATTATAGGAACATAGTTTTCGAAATAAATATTTCAGAATAGAATTTTTCATATACATGTATTATAGAATAGATTTTTGAACAAAAAAGTTTAAAATAATATATAATATCTTTCGGAATGAGGTTTTTTAAATACTTCTAATATATTGTGAAAGTCATTTTTAAAATATATTTGGGAAAGAGCTTTTTCAAGATGATTTTTTTTTCTGCATTTTTTTCTTTTCTATGTCTAGAACATTCATTCTCGTCTTCTTCCTCTGCAGCAGTAATGATGAAAGCGGCGGTGATAGCAGTAATAATGACAATATGACGATGTGGTAAAGTGTTAGAAAATATTTGAGTTTTTTTCTATTAAGTCAAGCTTCTAATCATTTAAAGGAAAATTTCAAGAGCTCGGTAGCATGCTATATCAGAAGGGTTGTGAAAAATTTTCCATTAACACTATTCAACCCCTCCCCCTTCTAATGTGTTTTTGGTACTTCGTTTATTTTGTTAATCCCAATGATAAAAATACTAGTTATACATCAACTTCTGAAAATAAGAAGATGTCCAAATCCAATAAGAAAGGATAAAATGCTAGATGGGTACCCAAATACGAAATAATCTTTCTTGCAAATATGCTTAACAGTAAAACAGAAACCCTGGTCCTGGTAATTGAACAATGGGTGCTCATGACACATGACCGGGAGAAATGTGTATGTTCCAAAGTCTAAGGAGTAAGAAGGGAGGAATAGTAATCTACGAAGGAAACCAAAAAGGCAAAATAATTGGCATTGGAAAGATATGTACAGACATTTCCCCCTTTATTGATAATGTATTCACTAACATAATTTGTTTAACATAAGTCAATTATGTGACAGTGAATATAATGTTGTTTCCGAAAAAGGCCAATGTAGAGTCATAGACAACAAAGGTCTACTAGTATTTTCTGTTGATATGCAAGGAAACTTATACAAGATAGACCTAAATGAGTTGCATGCTCAAAGTGTTTCATGTCTAGTGTCTATAAAAGATGAGGCAATGATATGGCATCATAAATATGGACATGCAAACATGAGATTAATCTCAAAGTTGCAATACCATGACATTGTAAGAGGGTTGCCTAAAGTGTCATTCAACACAGTCTTTTGTGATACTTACGTGAAAGACAAACATGTCAAAGAATCTTTTAAATGTAAAAATGTTATTTATACTAAAAGACCTTTTGAGTTGTCTCATATAGAAGTATTTGGTCTTACAAAAACCACATTTGTAAGTGATAAATGTTATGGACTAGTAGTAGTCAACGACTTCACTAGATGGACATGGGTAAAATTCTTAACCTATAAGGATGGTGCTTTTGACACCTTTTCTAAACTTTATAAGGTAGAAAATGAAAAAGATTGTAAGATTATGACAATGAGAAGTGACCAATGGTGGAGAATTCGAAAATGAACATTTTTAAAAAATTTACAAAAATTCTTAAATAAATCAAACTCATAAAAGGATAGAAAAAAAACAAAGAAAAAAATCATTACAAAACACAACATCCATTTATTTGAAAATTGAAAATTTTATAAAAAAAGAACAAAATAAAATAAAAATTAACAAGTCTGAATCTATTTCTATTGAACCTAACTATCCGCCTTAGTTTCACTCTTCTCCAATTTCCATCTTATCATTGAAGAAAGAAATAGGGAGGGAAATCCTAGTTCACCTAAAACTTATATATTTTGTGGGACCATTTTGATGAATAATATAAAGCAGTAAATGTAAGGTTCTATATAAAACCAAAGCCGTTTTTGGTTAGTATTGCTTGAACACACTCAAAACACCTGCTGTTAATTGGTCATTGTCTTGTTGCATTCTTTCTCAATCTCACAAGTTCTTTCTCCTTTCCATTTCTTCATTACTGTGTACACAAATATTTCCCAAAACTATTGTCAAATTATAAATCAATTTATAATATAAAATTAAGTATAAATCTTATTTTAAGGTTTTGTAGAACTAAATTATATTTAAAATCTATTTCTTAATAATTAAGACTTTAAAATATCTCATTTTATATTTAAATTCAATTCACATATTCAAAGTAGTCAAATTATACAATAATTCTGCTAAAAAGAAAGAAGATAATACAAAACAATATAATAAATAATAAAAATATTGAATTAATATCATTTTTAGTTGGGATGAATATTAGATCTTTTTACAAAAAAATGGTGTAATTCAAAGTTAATATTACAAAACTTAGGCATTTTTTTAAAAATATTTTTTTTTATCACCACGAGTAAGTCATGTTAATTTGAGTACATATATTGTGACGTCCCAATATATAATAAAGTCATCATCATGCATAATATAGGAAAGCAGTCAAGAGTAATTAGGATTTCAGTCATCCTTAGAATAGTGTGGAATTGAAAACTAGAGTATTAGAGTTTCTCCCCGGAAATTACAAAGAATTTAAAACTTTAGATGCATTAAAGTCCTTCCAAATAATATGAGTTCATGGAATTAAAAGCTAGCAAATCTAAGTTGTAACACTGCCGTCCCCATCAAGAGTTGCTTCCAAAGTGTCCTCCTCGCTCTCTGCTCCCACCCAAGTGGATGATCATCGCAAAAGGAAACATACACAAGCAACAACAACCAAGCAAGCAAGGGTGAGCTAGATATAAAATCATGTTATAACAGTCACAGACAACATGCAAATAAAGACAAATACAATACACTACACACACATGACTTGTTGCACTTAAACTTGACTCATCCGGACTAGAATGATTGCCGAGCTATGGCGAGTTATGCACTCGTGGTGGCCTCTACTGCTTTGCAAAGCCATTGCCAATGGGTTTTACCCTACCACACTCACGAGGTTAGTTCGTCATCATTCACCTTGGGTCATACTGGAAGCACCCAAGACTAGGACCTCCTGCTACTCCTCACCACATGAATCAATCCTCTCTACTTGAGAATGAAAGACCATTGGAGCGTCAGGAAAACCCCCAAGACTGAGCTACCATGCAATTCATTCTAAACATTACTAGGGCACCACCATGAATGTTCTCCTGAAAGATCATGGAATTACGTCCAACACTATAGGGCACCACCATGTGACCTCGCTTTGAAATCCATGGAATTACGTCCATCAACCATACTAGTACAAGCACATATTTTTAACCACCAAACATGTTTCACATACTCACATAATTGTAATATAATCACATTATCGAATCATACTATGCGTTGCAATCATCCCACACACATAATTCAACCCAAAACAAGAGCAAAAGAGGCTGGAACCAAACACTATGAGCTTTGGTCGAGCGCTTAAGGCTTTGGTCGAACGGTATGACTTTGGCCTCGCATCGAGAGCTTTGGCCGAACGCTACCAAATAAACCCTGACCGAACGGTACCAAATCAACACCTAACCGAATGGTACCAAATCAACACCTAACCGAACGCTACTAAATCAACCCTGACCGAACGCTACCAAATTACACCTGACCGAACGCTACCAAATCAACACCTGCCCGAACGGTACCAAATCAACCCTGACCGAATGGTACCAAATCAACCATAATCAAACGATACCAAATCACCACCTGACCGAACGCTACCAAATAAACCCTGACCAAACGCTACCAAATCAACACCTAACCGAACGCTATTAAATCAACCCTGACCGAACGCTACCAAATAAACCCTGACCGAACGCTACCAAATCAACACCTAACCGAACGGTACCAAAACAACACCTAACCGAACGCTATTAAATCAACCCTGACCGAACGCTACAAAATAAACCCTGACCGAACGCTACCAAATCAACACCTAACCGAACGCTACTAAATCAACCCTGATCGAACGCCACCAAATAAACCCTGACCGAACGTGTTCAAGACCGAACGCTAGGGGTTTTGGCCGAGCATGTAGAGCTTTGGCCAAACGGTTTGATCTTTGGCCGAACACTAAGAGCTTTGGCCGAACGGTTTGATCTTCGGCTGAGCTCTAAGAGCTTGGCCGAACGGTAGGAGCTTTGACCGAGTACTGAGACCTTTGGCCGAACGCTATGAGGCCGAATGCTACCCAGATATAGGGTAACTAAAACCGAATGGTACTGACCGAGAGCAGCACCAAACCGAACGATATAAGACTGAGAGCAGCATAAGACCGAACGGTCAGCTGTAGCATTCTACAACAGAAATTTTAAGTTCCACAATTACTCATACAGATTCATACAAAACAAGGTCACTCTAAACACAAATTTGTTCATCAAACAACAGAATATTACAGATCTCAGCACATGTATTGTTCATACAACCCATAGAAAAGTATCTAGCTCCCCTTACTTGGGTTTCTCCAAGCACAACTATTGAAATTGTCCTAGCAGTACCCTTGACAGCACAAGAACTCAACCTGCCCCGATCGGAAAGAAGAAGACGTTCGATAGATAATACATATCTTACAGGAGTATTAGTAGATTAAGAGATAATAGAAGAACTTACCTCAGGATTGTTCTCAATGAAAGGGTCGAGTGCTTCGGAGCGAGGGGGCTCTTCACTTCCTTTATTGATATACGCTTCATTGACGGGAACTTCTTCACTAGCAATTTTTTCACTAATTTCTTCACTAGTAATTCCTTCATTAGTAGAAGGATCTTCTTCACTCTGTTCCATTTCTGTAGGTTCATCCTCGATTACTCCTTCAATTTCTTATTCATGCTCTCCAATTTGTTTTTTTTCAAAAACTGATGATGGAGCTGCCAAGTACCAATTTCGCTCTTTATTCATGGACTCCCCCTGGAGAGCATAATTGTGTACTATAGGAGAAAAGAAAGGTTCAGATTCTAGGAAAGTCACATCCATAGTGATATAGGTTCTATCGGTGGTAGGATCATGACATGAAAATTCTGTAAAATTTGAAACACTTCATCTTTAGTCTTCATCAAATAAACCCATGTCATTCGTGTGCAATCATCGACAAATATTACAAACCAACGGTGACCAGATACAATAGTCCTAGGGGAAGGTCCCCACACATCAGAGTGTATTAGAGCAAAAGGAACACTGCTTTTATTCAAACTCATATGATAGGAGGTTCTATGGCTTTTAGCCAGAATACAAGTATTACATGTAAACTCAGCATTTTTCAAATTTAAAAATCAATCTGGAAATAAGTTTCTCAAATAATCGAATGATGGATGTCCCAACTAACGATGCCCAAACCATATTTCCCGTTCTTTGCCACTGACCCGGTGGTGCACATGATATGCTTCTCCTTTGTTAAAATCATCAAGGTAGTATAGCCCCCCCTCCCTCCCTCTTAGTACCACGTCCAATAAGCTTCTTGCCGAGAACATTCTGAAGAAGGAAAAAAGTAGAGTACATCAATAGCACACAATTGAGTTCTTCAGTTATTCTACTTACAGACATTAATTTATTAGATAGTGTAGGAACAAGAAGAGTGTGAGATAAGGAGAGTGAGGGTGATAATGTCACAGTTCCAGCACTTGTGACCGGATATGTAACTCCATTTGCATTTGCAATGCAAGTCCTACGTGGTGGGGTTGAATGAGAGAAGTTTGTGGGATCAAAAGTCATATGGTATGTTGCCCTAGAGTCAATAATTCATGCATTTGCATGTTGAGACTTAGAACTACAAAAACCTTGACCGCAGTTACCTGGTTCCATTGAGACGGAGGAGCTGGTCATAGGAACAAGCGACAATCAAGACTCGGCAGTGACTATCGCAACTTTACCAGTGCCTCCTCTAGTGAAGTGGTTTCTTTTTTCTTCTTAGCTTGCAACTCATGCCACCATTCTCGATACCCATGTAACTTGAAACAAGTTTCACGAGTATGTCTAGTGTTTCCACAATGTGTGCACTTTCCTCCATCGAATGGGCCTTTTGACTTCAAGACGGAGTTGTGTTTCCCAGCCACTAGTGTTGGTTGTTGACCAATTTTTGAGCCTTTAGTGGCCATAACCGCACCACTTTTTATATTCTCTACCCCAGATGTCATCACGGTCTGACGAGTGTCCTCTCTTAGAACATATGGATAAGTCTGCTCGATCGTGTGAAATGGCTTCAGTTGGAGTATGTCACTTCGAATCTTATCAAGTCGGTCGTCCAATCCATCGAGAAAGATATAAATTCTTTCCTCCTATAGCAAATCATTGTATTTTTGTATATCTTTCCCGCATTCCATGGGATTAAGACGTCAAAACTCTATCTCACGCCACAACCCTTGTAGATCATTAGAATATGTTTCAATCAATCCCCCCTTCTGCCGCATCCGGGTTACCTTCCGTCGAAGGTCATAAACCTGTAACGTATCATATCCATCAAAGTATGTCGTGCCAATGGCGTCCCATACCTCTTTAGCGATTGGAAAGCGGATAAAATTCCCCACCAGTGAAAGATGCATTAAGTTGATCAACCATCCTTTCACTATCGCGTTCTCAGTTTGCCATTTACGGAATGCGGAATCAATTTTCGATGACGGAGGAAAAGATCCATCAATATATCCCAGTTTGGCTTTGCTTGAGATGTACATCTCAGCCACCTAGGACCGTAGGGCATAGTTGGAACCATCCAACTTGATGTTGATCGGTACTATTGAAGAATCAGAGATTGACGATTGTGATGTGGGTTGCGCTTTCGAGAAAGCCTCCGTCATTTTGGCCGTAAGATTTTCACAAATGGACTCGGCAGCAGAAGCATTTGATGGCTGCACCGTGGAATCGCCATTCGCTGAAGAATCTCCCATTTCGGATGAATCACCCATCTATTTAGAGTTGTTTGCATCCCAAGATTATGCTCTTGATACCATGTATTAAAACTGAAGGTATTTTATTCACCTTAATCTTTTATTGAGTCGTTTACAGGGTATAAATAGATATAGGGAAGAGGAATTTTAGGCGCTTTTCTAGCCTATTCACGATGCTCCTAACTAAACATAAGTTTATCCCTTGATATACGTGATTTGAAAGCAATTACAATAAATGTTCCTAATTTTATGAGATTATAATGACTCATGCCAACAACTGAGACATGTGACAGTTAACACACCTTCTCCCTAGTAATTTTTTGGAACAAACATCTGAAAAAGAAGAACTCTAGTTACTTCAAGAAGATTACAATTCTTTTCGTTTTTGTAACCCTGTTTTTGTTTAAGAGTGTTTACACATGTTAGTTCATGAACAATACCATTATGAGACAAATAATTGAGAAATTCATTATTCAAATATTCACTACCACCATGAGACCTAATTCTTTTAATATTTTTTCCAAATTGATTTTGGACAATACGGAAAAAATTAACAAAGATTTGGAAAACTTCTAATTTGTGTTTCATAAGGTATGTCCACATGACACTAGTACAATCGTCAATAAAGGTAACAAATCATTTGGCTCCAAAAATATATTCTACGATAGGTCCTCAAACATCATAATGAATTAAATCAAATGGAGAAATACTCTTTTTATTACTAATAGGATAAGATGCACGATGGTGTTTTGACAACTTACAAATAAAAGACTCAACAGACTTCTTGTTAAACAAATGAAGAAATAAGGATTTGATAAGATTGAATGAAGGATTCCCAAGCCTTTTATAGGTAAAATCGTCTCTCCCGTAGCAAGGTCTTGAAAAAGACAATAAGTTGAAAAAAATGTTATTGAACAATTTAAATCATGTGTGACTTTTCTCTTAAAGATAAAACTATTAGCTAATTGTGGAACATGTAAAACATCCTTTAATACAATAGATGAGTCCAAAATTATACTCACAAAGTCGCATATAGGTATACCCTGACCATTCGCAACTGTAGTAAGTTGTTCTCAATTTGTTTTACCATATGAGTTGAAGGACACATGAAAAGGTGGCATATGATCAGTTGCTCCTGAATCAAGAATTCAAATACCTTGAGACACATGACCAACAATATTGAGATAAATCTTAGCTTTCATGGATAGAGTACAGGATCCAGAGGGCTTACTCATTGATTCAACCATTGCTTCCAAACACTCGAATTACTCTTTATAAGCTTTCATATCAAGAGACATAAATGTTTTTCCCCAAACTGAGTTGTCTGTGCGAGAACAGAGATAGAGAAGAAGCTTGAAGCTTTTGGGTTTGCTCGCGAGAAATATAAAAGAGAAGAGATTAGGAAAAAAAACTCCGAATAAAGTTTTTTAGAGAAACCAACAATTGGGAAATTGGGATTTTTAATTAGGATTAGGTAATTTTTTTTATTAAAAGCTTTCCCCTTTTTAAGAGTAATAAAAAGAAAATTTAATTTTAAAAAAAATAAATTAAATTATTATTATTATTATTTTTTGCATATAATAGATATCTGCGAGTCGGATAGTATAATACTGACACCCAACCCGTTTAGAAACAGGTATTAAAATACTCGTTATTCGTTACCTGCAGATAATAAATATCTGTGTATAGTAACTATCCGTCATGGATTTTATCCACAATAGTAACTATCCATAATGGATTTTATTCCTAGATATTCGCGGACGCAAATTGTTTTTTCTTTCCCTAATCACAACCAGTAATATTCATTCTTTTATATGCTTTCAAGATTTTAGAAAATAAAAATAAAAATAAATATTAAGATGATGGATAATCTTTTTAAATAAATCTTCATTTAAAATGCTTTAGTTTTAATAAAAATATACAATTTACTTAATTACATCTAATAGTAATTATCAAGATGAATTATTCATTTTAATTATTTTATAAGGGTACTAATAATAATCACATTATCAGAATTACTCTTAAAAGTCTATGTAATAAACATGTAAATAAATAGAAAAAAGTAAGTAAGGGTTACAAAAGAACATGCTAAATAGGCTTTCAACACTAGGCCCAACATGTTTCTCCTTTCTATTTTTACTATTATTCTTGGATTTGTTTGAGAGTAGAACCGCAAAACTTCGGCGGAATTTCATAGCCAAAATAAAAAATGCCATATATTCCATTCCATCACAATGGTAACATATGATATGACAGTGTAGTAAAAAGATTTGCAGTCATTACAACCCATCACTTTTAAATGAGATTGGTTTCTTAACCATTTTTTAAGGCCCTACTCCTTGATAAGAAGCACGTTGATGTAGAGCAATTCAAAGCCCCTTCCATAAAAAATGTTTCTCTTTTATGCTAGTTCAAATTCGTAAGTTAAAATGTATATAATAAAAAAAATTCATCAGAGCAATCAAAGCCAAGGACAGATCCATCACTGTTAAAAAGAATTTGAAAACTTTATTCATTAGGAGAAATTTTCTTTACATGTTTTCCAGATGAATACAATATATTCCTACAAGAAAGAAGTAAGCTAAAATCACTGAAAGATAAATCATTTTGGCTTTATCTAATAACCAAAAGCTAATAAACTAGAACTGCATGTCCCCTTTTGTGTCAGATGTTATTGCATAGAATCACATCAATCTAAACAAAAAACCTTCATGCATCAACCTGAGTTAAAGCTGGACCATCAAAATAATCTTCAGCAAAGATGCCTATGTCTTTGAAAGAGAAGTTTGACCAGTACTCCATATCTAAATCTGAAAACTTAACGTGTGATAGATCCAACTGTGAATGCTCCTTCTCTGTTTCTGGGATGGAAAACTCATTTGGTATTGAATTTTCCAAAAATACATGAGAGGCATTGCAGTCTAATTCCCTCTTATCTTCTGTGTCAGAATCTGAACTTATAGGAGAAGGGTGAAGGCTGGGTTGATTACTTATTTCTTCTTCAGGACAGACCACAACAGCCTCACAATGAGTAACAACATCCTTATTACATGTTGTAACAGATTTATTGGTTGCTGTTCCAGGTTGTGTCTCTATGATTGATGAGGTGGTGGGAACTTGTGAACCTGTAGCTGTGGAATTCACAATTAATGATTGAGTCCCTAATGGTGGGAGCACGTTTAGACCTGAGAGAGAACATGAAATAAAAGAGTTAAAATTAAATTGAAAAGATATTGTATGCTTAACATAGACAGAAACCATTATACCTTTAACTTGATTTTTCTTCCCAGGTGGTCTACCACGAGGTTTTTTTGCAATTGTGGGCGCATGTATTGCTTCACTATTCTTTCTCTTGTTAGACTGCTGCCCGTGTATTTTGTTGTATGTGTTTGTGTTCTGAACAAAGGAGGTGGTACCAGTACACACACCTAAAAAAATAAAATCAAAACTATAACACTTCGAGGACTGTAATTTCAGGAATGAAAAAAAACACCAATGTTTAAATTCATGTACCTGAAGGGGTTTTATTCGTAACAGGAATATCTATTGGGATTAGCCTCTGAAAGGAACGATAAGCATAGACGACATTTTGCACTTCCTGCACCAATTTCTCAACTCTGTACTTTTCTTGCATGATCGCAACCCTTTCTTGATTCAAGATTAAGTTTTTTCTCTTCAAAAATATATAATCATCGAGTATATGCTTTAAATTTAACGAAGGCTTGTATATCTAGAAAACAAAAAAGGAAAAATTAAATGAATTTGGTTAAGAGAGAAAGAGAAAAAGAGTTGTGCATTGTTAAAAGGAGAAAAAGAAAACCTGATTGAATGAGGAACCGGCGAAGAGGGAGGATGCTTCCATGCGGAAGGTGGCACGCGTATGCGATAAGTTGTTGGCGCAGAGATACTGGTCTACTATGAATGCAACTTGACTCGGCGAAATGTTAACCTTTCCGAACGATTCTTCCACTCCCAGGCTTTCTTGCATCATCATTTTTTATTTCTTAGAATGCAAGCAAAGAGAAATCGTGATGGCACTGTGTGAGGACAGTTTGTATTTAAACACACCAGTTTCCCACCTTTTGAATAATTTTTTTAAAATATTTTATGTTTTTTTCACTTTTAATTTCCCCTTATCCTTTTATTCAATTCTTTTCTTCACTTCTATTTACTTAAAAATAGTTATTCTAAACTCTAATCACTCTTTTGAAATTCCAAGAAAAATCTATTAATTAGGTTCAATTATTCACTCTCAATTATAAATAACTTATATTTAATCAAATCTATGTTAATATATCAGTAAATTAACAATCTTTTATTTTCTAAATTTATAAATATTTTTTTAAAAATTATTCATTTTTCATCCAAAATAAAGTATATTTGAGATTGTTACTTTTAACCCACTACCTAATCTAATTAAAAAGTTGTGTATTGAAAATAAATTCTCGAAATGTTCTTTTTTCTTATATCTTTTGGTTATAAAATTACAAATAGTAAAATGTTTATAACGCATTAGAAAATTCTATGAAATTGTCCATATTTGTGCATAGTTACATTTATTATTAAACTTTCAATCCTCAATTCATGTTGTAGTACTAAGGAAAGGGTTTCAGTAATTAAATGGATTTGAGAGGATTTAAAGTTAATTTTTTTATTGTTTATTTCAGTGGATTTTGGAAGTAAAGTTTGTGAGAATTAGTGTAGAATTTGATTGATGTGACAGATCAAAAAATTTTACTTCCAAATTCATTCTCACTTACCTCCAAAATCCACTCAAATATATAACAAAAGATTTACCTTCAAATCCTCCCAAATTCATTCAAGTGAACAAGGGCCAAAATTTGAGTTCTAATTACATCAAACTCATCATTCAACCTACTAAGGAACTTTATAATGCAATCTTCTTTACCAATTTGTTTTTCGTCGTTGCTAGCTACATAAACACATTTAACACTGGATCATGTGGTGGAAGACCCACCGCACAAGGAGGATTTTCATTTTAGTTATTACAAGAACTTAATGTTTTTCCTGCCATCATGGGAAATAAATATTTAAAACTCTTCAAATTCAAGAGCTATAATTGTAAAATACAGATAAAAAAAAGTCACAAGGGACAAAGAAAATTAAGACTTGAGAAATAATTTCTTCTTCGTTTATTCAATTTAATAAACAGAAAAAACCAGTAACAACATATATAAGTGTTTGATTGTTCGAGACCAAACACTCCTAATAGCATAAAACCTAACGGGGTCTTACTTACTGTACACCACGATTTCTTTCCACATCCATAAAATTTTCAAAATAACCATTTTACTGTTTGAAAAATTGTCTTCCAGAATTACGTTCTAGAAACCTTACGGAATTTCCAGAATTATATTTCCTAATGAAATTATAGGAACATAGTTTTCGAAATAAATTTTTTAGAATAGAATTTTTCAGATACATGTATTATACATGTATTATAGAATAGAGTTTTCAAAAAAAAAGTTTAAAATAATATATAATATCTTTCGGAATGAGGTTTTTATATACTTCTAATATATTGTGAAAGTCATTTTTAAAATATATTTGGGAAAGAGCTTTTTCAAGATGATTTTTTTTTTGTGCATTTTTTTCTTTTCTATGTCTAGAACATTCTCTCTCGTCTTCTTCCTCTGCAAAAGTAATGATGAAAGCGGCGGTGATAGCAGTAATAATGACAATATGACGATGTGGTAAAGTTTTAGAGAATATTTGAGTTTGTTCCTATTATTATGGATACAATTAGTAATTGTGGGGTGCATGAAGCAACAGCAGAGTATTACAACAACTGTCAAGTCTGTACATGATTATTACAAGGCTGATGGCAGAGAAACATCTCATTAATATTCAGGAACCATGACTAACAATAGTTAGAAAAAACCTGAGCAAACCTATGGATGAAGAACACACCTCAGCAAGACACCAAATAAAAAAACCCTTTTAGCATCATCAATGTAATTGTTCCTGCGAAAAAACATTAAGAAAACATGGAAAACATAACTCATTAGAATGTATCAAAACTTAAAAAGAATTTGACTACAATAATAAAGTAGGCTTCCTCTCTACTTTAGGCAGCAACGACTATATGGGAAAAAAAAAGGGCATTATTGTATTTTAGACCTTGTCTATATATAAACTATTGAATTTGGTAACTGTTCAAGAAAGGGAAAAAAGAAAAGCACTTGGGTGAGAACACTCTTTTTTCATAAATATCAAAAGCGGTAAGATAGAATCTAATAGGCACCCACGTCTCTGGATTCAATAAGCACTTATCTTTCATAAACATCCTTAGTCCGACACAGAAGTTGTCACTATTTGAATACAAACAAAAGGAAAATTACCTTCTCTAATTTAAAGGAAAAAAATATTTTTTCTAACGGAAAAAGAACATATTGTTTAAATTATCAGCACAAAAGATACATTTATAAATATAGTATAATAATTAATTGTTAGTATGATGTTTATTTTGAGATTACGAAAATTTCGTATAAATGTATAAAAATAATTGAATTTCAAATATATGAAATATATTGCTAAAGCACCAGCATCCAAATTTGGATTTCAAATTTTTGTAATCAATTATGATTAGTGAAACATCTTAAAACAATTGTCTTATTGTTTTGTTTTTCAAAGATTTTTCATTAAACAATGTTTTATAAACTTAAGTGTTTAATAACTATTACTTACCTTTCAACCCCTCCAAAGAAAATTAAACATCGATTTAACGAAGGATATGTCGTTAATTGCACTCCTTTGTTTAAGGGGGAAGTTGGATTACTTAAAACAAAGAATAATAACATTATTTGAATTCTGGCATATTGACATGTTGGACGTAGTCGAGAACGAAAACTATATACCTCTAAAAGAAGAGAATGAGTTACTGGCTAGAAGCATATGGTCAGATGATTAAAAACAAAGTTACATTCTCAACTCCAAAGCTTGTAATTCTCTAATGTGTGCTTTATCTAAAGAAAAGTATAGGAAAGTCCAGGCCTTCAAAGACATCAAGGAGATGTGGGACACTCTTGTCATCACGAATGAAGGATCAAATGAAGTAAAGAGGAACAAGTTAAGTTTGTTAACCAAACAATAAGAGTTGTTCTCCATGTTGGACAACGAGAACACTCAAGCCATGTTCAACAGATTCCAGACCATCCTAATGAGATTTATGGGTAAGGTCTATTATAATTTTGATAATATTGATAAAGGGTTTCTCCAAGCACAACTATTGAAATTGTCCTAGCAGTACCCTTGACAGCACAAGAAATCAACCTGCCCCGATCGGAAAGAAGAAGATGTTCGGTAGAAATGAAGCCCTCTACTCCGCAGACCCTTGGGTAGCACCAAAATCGAATTCTTATGGTTCAAGGAGCTGGGAATCTAGAGAGAAGTCAGAGAAAATTAGGGCTGAAGTTTTAGAGAGAGGATATGGCTTTGAAGAAAATGTGCAGAACTTGATAAAGTTAATATGGTTTATACATTAATAAAATAAAGAAAAAGTCTCTCCTTTAATTTAATTTCTTTTCTTTCTTATTTAATATAATTACACGTCCTTACATATATCATGTGGTTAAAATTTGTTTGATAGTGTTGACCTTACGTGTTAATTTTTTAATAACAAAACCCAATTGATTATGATTTAGAACAATCTATTTAAACAATATAATTTTAGTATATAATAAAATAAGTTGAAATGATCAATTTTTTTAACTAATCTCATCAAGATTAATTACAAAATCATAAAAACAAATTTAACAAAAATATAAATTTTTATTTTATTTAAAAATTTGATTGGTTAGAAATGTTTTCTAAACCTTCAATTATTATGAGGTATACTAATATTTTAAAATAGTTGATAGAAATTTAAATATATATTATATTTTATTATATTATAAATATTTTCACAATTTATCACTTTGTAAGAGAAATGTACATAGAAAAAAATTAAACTAATACCTAAAAGCACCTTATTAGCTTAGAAACAAACTAAAATAATGTTTGAATATGATACGGAATATATCATAATATGACAAATAGCGTATACTAGAAAATCCTTGTAAATATATCCTTATAACTTTTTTGGTTTAATAGTGAATTTTGTCCCCAGTTACGTTGACAAATCTCAATTTAGTCCCACGTTTTAAAAGTGTTAGAAATGAATCCTCACTTTTAAAATTTTGAGTCAAATTAGTCTCTTCCGTTAAATATAAATAAACGACAGAAAACAGTACTAACATCAAGAGGAGTATTCTGTTTACCGCATCCATATGTTCTTCACTGGGATTATGCATAAATTGGCTCACCACGCTTATAGCATAGGCAATATCAAGGTGAGTATGTGACAAATAGATAAGTTTCCCCACCAATTTTTGGTATCTTCCTTTATCCGCAGGCACTTGGTTTGTGTATTATGAAAGTTTGTGATTTTGAACAATTGGAGTATCTGCTGGTTTGCAATCCAGTAGCCCCACCTCAGCCAATAGATCCAACACATACTTTCTTTGAGACAAGAAAATGCCATTTTTCGACCTTGCCACCTCTATTCCCAAAAAATACTTGAGTCCCCCCAAATTCTTCATCTCAAACTCAACTGCCAACTGCTCTTGTAGTCTTGTAATTTCTTCTGTATCATCTCCAGTAATGATCATATCGTCTACATAAACAATTAGAGTTGTCACCTTTCCTTGTCGAGGCTTAAAGAATAGAGTGGGATCTGTGTTACTTTGGTTAAAGCCATAACTCCTCATAGTTGAGCTAAACCTTCCAAACCATGCACGAGGTGATTGTTTTAATCCATATAATGTCCGCTCTAACTTGCATACCACCTTGGTTCTAGAAGAGGGCATATAGCCTAATGGGATATCCATATAAACATCTTCTTCAAGATCTCCATGGAGAAAAGCATTCTTCACGTCGAGTTGGAGTAGTGGCCGATCTAAATTTGCTACAAGTGATAACAAGACTCTAATAGTATTTAGTTTGCCCACTGGTGAAAAAGTCTCTGTATAATCTATTCCATAAGTTGGTGTGAACCCTTTTGCCACTAGCCTTGCCTTGTGTCGATCAATGGATCCGTCAGCTTTGTATTTGATTGAAAACACCCATTTGCACCCCACTGTCTTTTTTCCCTTGGGAAGTGGTATCAACCTCCATGTATTATTCTTTTGTAAGGCCTCCATTTCCTCTCGTATGGCTTGTGCCCACTTAGGACTAGCTAATGCTTCTTCCACATTCTTTGGAATATGACAGGAGAATAACGTCTCTGTGAAGACTTGAATAGGCTTTGATAATTGTTGAGTAGACACATAATTTACAATGGGGTACTCGGATCGCCCTTCTTCTATATTAGGAGAGTACCTATTTGGTGGCTTTCCTCGGTTGTTCCTCATAGGTAATACATATCTTACAGGAGTATTAGTAGATGAAGAAATAATAGAAGAACTTACCTCATGATTGTTCTCAATGAAAGGGACGAGTGCTTCGGAGCGAGAGGGCTCTTCAATTCCTTTATTGATGTACACTTCATTGACGGGAACTTCTTCACTAGCAATTTTTTCACGAATTTCTTCACTAGTAATTCCTTCATTAGTAGAAGGATCTTCTTCACTTTGTTCCATTTTTGTAGGTTCATCATGGATTACTCCTTCAATTTCTTATTCATGCTCTCCAATTTTTTTTTTTTTTCAAAAACTGATGATGGAGCTGCCAAGTACCAATTTGGCTCTTTATTCATGGACTCCCCCTGGAGAGCATAATTGGGTACTATAGGAGAAAAGAAAGGTTCAGATTCTAGGAAAGTCATATCCATAGTGATATAGGTTCTATCGGTGGTAGGACCAAAGCATTTGTAGCCTTTTTATGCAGTCCATAGCCCAAGAACAAGCACCTAACAACACACGGATCAAGTTTGGTTCGTTGGTTTTTCTGAAGTTGAACAAAAACCACACACCCAAAAATCCTAGATTGAAGTATCAACATGGTAGGTAATTGTACATGAGAGGAGAGTACGTGTAGAGGTGTTTTAAACTGCAAGACCTTGGAAGGCATGCAGTTAAGGAGGTATACCGCTGCAATTACCGCATCGTCCCAATGGCGAGTGGGAACACGGGTGTCAAGAAGGAGAGCATGTGCTGTCTCCAAGATATGACAATTTTTCCGTTCGGCAACACCATTTTGTTGTGGAGTTTGTGAGCATGAGGTCTCGTGAAGAAGACCATGTTGTTGGAAGTATGCTTTAAAGTGATGGTTAACAAACTCCCCTCCATTGTCTGATCGAAGAACTTGAATCTTGACTGAAAACTGATTCTGAATCATGACATGAAAATTCTGAAATATTTGAAACACTTCATCTTTAGTCTTCATCAAATAAAGTCATGTCATTCGTGTGCAATCATCGACAAATATTACAAACCAACAGTGATCGGATACAATAGTCCTAGGGGAAGGTCCCCACACATCGGAGTGTATTAGAGCAAAAGGAACACTTCTTTTATTCAAACTCATATGATAGGAGGTTCTATGGCTTTTAGCCAGAATACAAGTATTACATGTAAACTCAGCATTTTTCAAATTTAAAAATCAATCTGGAAATAACTTTCTCAAATAATCGAATGATGGATGTCCCAACTAACGATGCCAAAACCATATTTCCCGTTCTTTGCCATTGATCTGGTGATGCACATGATATGCTTCTCCTTTGTTAAAATCATCAAGGTAGTATAGCCCCCCCCCCCCCCCCCCCCTCCCCCCCACACACCACACCTCCCCCACCCTCCCTCCCTCTTAGTACCACGTCCAATAAGCTTCTTGCCGAGAACATTCTGAAGAAGGCAAAAAGTAGAGTACATCAATACCACACAATTGAGTTCTTCAGTTATTCTACTTACAGACATTAATTTATTAGATAGTGTAGGAACAAAGAGAGTGTGAGATAAGGAGAGTGAGGGTGATAATGTCACAGTTCCAACACTTGTGACCGGGTATGTAACTCCATTTGCATTTGCAATGCAAGTCCTACGTGGTGGGGTTGAATGAGAGAAGTTTGTGGGATCAAAAGTCATATGGTATGTTGCCCAGAGTCAATAATTCATGCATTTTCATGTTGAGACTTAGAACTACAAAAAACTTGACCGCAGTTACCTGGTTCCATTGAGACGGAGGAGCTGGTCATAGGAACAAGCGACAATTGAGACTCGGCAGTGACTACCGCAACTTTACCAGTGCCTTCCTTTAGTGAAGTGGTTTCTTTTTTCTTCTTAGCTTGCAACTCATGCCACCATTCTGGATACCCATGTAACTTGAAACAAGTTTCATGACTATGTCTAGCGTTTCCACAATGTGTGCACTTTCCTCGATCGAATGGGCCTTTTGACTTCAAGATGGAGTTGTGTTTCCCAACCACTAGTGTTGGTTGTTGACCAACTTTTGAGCCTTTAGTGGCCATAACCGCACCACTTTTTATATTCTCTACCCCAGATGTCATCACGGTCTGACGAGTGTCCTCTCTTAGAACATATGGATAAGTTTGCTCGATCGTGGAAAATGGCTTCAGTTGGAGTATGTCACTTCAAATCTTATCAATTCGGTCGTCCAATCCATCGAGAAAGATATAAACTCTTTCCTCCTATAGCAAAGCATTGTATTTTTGTATATCTTTCCCGCATTCCATGGGATTAGGACGTCGAAAGTCTATCTCACGCCACAACCCTTGTAGATCATTATAATATGTTTCAATCAATCCCCCCTTTTGCCACATCCGGGTTACCTTTCGTCGAAGGTCATAAACCTGTAACGTATCAGATCCATCAAAGTATGTCGTACCAATGGCGTCCCACACCTCTTTAGCGATTGGAAAGCGGATAAAATTCCCCACCAGTGAAAGATGCATTAAGTTGATCAACCATCCTTTTACTATCGCGTTCTCAGTTTGCCTTTTACGGAATGTGGAATCAGTTTTCGATGACAGAGGAAAAGATCCATCAATATATCCCAGTTTGGCTTTGCTTGAGATGTACATCTCAGCCACCTAGGACCATAGGGCATAGTTGGAACCATCCAACTTGATGTTGATCGGTACTATTGAAGAATCAGAGATTGACGATTGTGATGTGGGTTGCGCTTTCGAGAAAGCCTCCGTCATTTTGGCCGTAACATTTTCCCAAATGGACTCGGCAGCAGAAGCGTTTGATGGTTGCACCGTGGAATCGCCATTCGCTGAAGAATCTCCCATTTCGGATGAATCACCCATCTATTTAGAGTTGTTTGCGTCCCAAGATTATGCTCTTGATACCATGTTAAAACTGAAGGTATTTTATTCACCTTAATCTTTTATTGAGTCGTTTACAGAGTATAAATAGATATAGGGAAGAGGAATTTTAGGAGCTTTTCTAGCCTATTCACGATGCCCCTAGCTAAACATAAGTTTATCCCTTGATATACGGGATTTGAAAGCAATTACAATAAATGTTCCTAATTTTATGAGATTATAATGACTCATGCCAACAAGTGAGACATGTGACAGTTAACACAGCTTCTCCCCAGTAATTTTTTGGAACAAACATCTGAAAAAGAAGAACTTTAGTTACTTCAAGAAGATTACAATTCTTTTTGTTTTTGTAACCCTGTTTTTGTTTAAGAGTGTTTACACATGTTAGTTCATGAACAATACCATTATGAGACAAATAATTGAGAAATTCATTATTCGAATATTCACTACCACCATGAGACCTAATTCTTTTAATATTTTTTCCAAATTGATTTTGGACTATACGGAAAAAATTAACAAAGATTTGGAAAACTTCTAATTTGTGTTTCATAAGGTATGTCCACATGACACTAGTACAATCGTTAATAAAGGTAGCAAATCATTTGGCTCCAAAAATATATTCTACGATAGGTCCTCAAACATCATAATGAATTAAATCAAATGGAGAAGTACTCTTTTTATTACTAATAGGATAAGATGCACGATGGTGTTTTGACAACTTACAAATAAAAGACTCAACAGACTTCTTGTTAAACAAATGAAAAAATAAGGATTTGATAAGATTGAATGAAGGATTCCCAAGCCTTTTATAGGTAAAATCGTCTCTCCCGTAGCAAGGTCTTGAAAAAGACAATAAGTTGAAAAAATGTTATTGAACAATTTAAATCATGTGTGACTTTTCTCTTAAAGATAAAACTATTAGCTAATTGTGGAACATGTAAAACATCCTTTAATACAATAGATGATTCCAAAATTATACTCACAAAGTCGCATATAGGTATACCCTGACCATTCGCAACTGTAATAAGTTGTTCTCAATTTGTTTTACCATATGAGTTGAAGGACACATGAAAAGGTGGCATATGATCAGTTGCTCCTGAATCAAGAATTCAAATACCTTGAGACACATGACCAACAGTATTGAGATAAATCTTAGCTTTCATGGATAGAGTACAGGATCCAGAGGGCTTACTCATTGATTCAACCATTGCTTCCAAACACTCGAATTACTCTTTATAAGCTTTCATATCAAGAGACATATATGTTTTTCCCCAAACTGAGTTGTCTGTGTGAGAACAGGGATAGAGAAGAAGCTTGAAGCTTTTGGGTTTGCTCGCGAGAAATATAAAAGAGAAGAGATTAGGAAAAAAAACTCTGAATAAAGTTTTTTAAAGAAACCAACAATTGGGAAATTGGGATTTTTAATTAGGATTAGGTAATTTTTTTATTGAAAAGCTTTCCTTTCATTTTAAGAGTAATAAAAAGAAAATTGAATTTTAAAAAAAATAAATTAAATTATTATTATTATTTTTTGCAAATAATAGATATCTGCGAGTCGGATAGTATAATACTGACACCCAACCCATTTAGAAACAGATATTAAAATACTCGCTATTCGTTACCTGCATGTAATAAATATCTGTATATAGTAACTATCCGTCATGGATTTTATCCACAATAGTAACTATCCATCATGGATTGTATTCCTAGATATTCGCGGACGCAAATTGTTTTTTCTTTCCCTAATCACAACCAGTAATATTCATTCTTTTATATGCTTTCAAGATTTTAGAAAATAAAAATAAAAATAAATATTAAGATGATGGATTCTTTTCAATTGGCCTTCTATCTTATATCTCAATTTCCTCCCAATCGAGAAAGACAACGCAAACAAAAACCCAAAATCTTTCTATCACCTTTTATATCTTGGTGAAAATCTTTATAGCCAAATTTCCCAAAAGTCAAGTTGAAACTAACCCTTGTTGAAAAATTCAATTTAATCCAAATTAAATTTTGCAATAATAATTATAGTAGTGATCAGTGACAAAAATCACCTTCTATCAAACTAGTAAACCAAAGGTTACAAGTTACAACACATATTAAACAATAGTTTTCTTTTCTTTTTTTAAGATCTCTTCCAACATTTTATTCGAAAAATGTTTCTCTTTTATGCTAGTTCAAATTCGTAAGTTAAAATGTATAACTAACTGAGGGTTAATAAAAAAAATTCATCAGAGCAATCAAATCCAAGGACAGATCCATCACTGTTAAAAAGAATTTGAAAACTTTATTCATTAGGAGAAATTTTCTTTACATGTTTTCCAGATGAATACAATATATTCCTACAAGAAAGAAGTAAGCTAAAATCACTGAAAGATAAATCATTTTGGCTTTATCTAATAACCAAAAGCTAATAAACTAGAACTGCATGTCCCCTTTTGTGTCAGATGTTATTGCATAGAATCACATCAATCTAAACAAAAAACCTTCATGCATCAACCTGAGTTAAAGCTGGACCATCAAAATAATCTTCAGCAAAGATGCCTATGTCTTTGAAAGAGAAGTTTGACCAGTACTCCATATCTAAATCTGAAAACTTAACGTGTGATAGATCCAACTGTGAATGCTCCTTCTCTGTTTCTGGGATGGAAAACTCATTTGGTATTGAATTTTCCAAAAATACATGAGAGGCATTGCAGTCTAATTCCCTCTTATCTTCTGTGTCAGAATCTGAACTTATAGGAGAAGGGTGAAGGCTGGGTTGATTACTTATTTCTTCTTCAGGACAGACCACAACAGCCTCACAATGAGTAACAACATCCTTATTACATGTTGTAACAGATTTATTGGTTGCTGTTCCAGGTTGTGTCTCTATGATTGATGAGGTGGTGGGAACTTGTGAACCTGTAGCTGTGGAATTCACAATTAATGATTGAGTCCCTAATGGTGGGAGCACGTTTAGACCTGAGAGAGAACATGAAATAAAAGAGTTAAAATTAAATTGAAAAGATATTGTATGCTTAACATAGACAGAAACCATTATACCTTTAACTTGATTTTTCTTCCCAGGTGGTCTACCACGAGGTTTTTTTGCAATTGTGGGCGCATGTATTGCTTCACTATTCTTTCTCTTGTTAGACTGCTGCCCGTGTATTTTGTTGTATGTGTTTGTGTTCTGAACAAAGGAGGTGGTACCAGTACACACACCTAAAAAAATAAAATCAAAACTATAACACTTCGAGGACTGTAATTTCAGGAATGAAAAAAAACACCAATGTTTAAATTCATGTACCTGAAGGGGTTTTATTCGTAACAGGAATATCTATTGGGATTAGCCTCTGAAAGGAACGATAAGCATAGACGACATTTTGCACTTCCTGCACCAATTTCTCAACTCTGTACTTTTCTTGCATGATCGCAACCCTTTCTTGATTCAAGATTAAGTTTTTTCTCTTCAAAAATATATAATCATCGAGTATATGCTTTAAATTTAACGAAGGCTTGTATATCTAGAAAACAAAAAAGGAAAAATTAAATGAATTTGGTTAAGAGAGAAAGAGAAAAAGAGTTGTGCATTGTTAAAAGGAGAAAAAGAAAACCTGATTGAATGAGGAACCGGCGAAGAGGGAGGATGCTTCCATGCGGAAGGTGGCACGCGTATGCGATAAGTTGTTGGCGCAGAGATACTGGTCTACTATGAATGCAACTTGACTCGGCGAAATGTTAACCTTTCCGAACGATTCTTCCACTCCCAGGCTTTCTTGCATCATCATTTTTTATTTCTTAGAATGCAAGCAAAGAGAAATCGTGATGGCACTGTGTGAGGACAGTTTGTATTTAAACACACCAGTTTCCCACCTTTTGAATAATTTTTTTAAAATATTTTATGTTTTTTTCACTTTTAATTTCCCCTTATCCTTTTATTCAATTCTTTTCTTCACTTCTATTTACTTAAAAATAGTTATTCTAAACTCTAATCACTCTTTTGAAATTCCAAGAAAAATCTATTAATTAGGTTCAATTATTCACTCTCAATTATAAATAACTTATATTTAATCAAATCTATGTTAATATATCAGTAAATTAACAATCTTTTATTTTCTAAATTTATAAATATTTTTTTAAAAATTATTCATTTTTCATCCAAAATAAAGTATATTTGAGATTGTTACTTTTAACCCACTACCTAATCTAATTAAAAAGTTGTGTATTGAAAATAAATTCTCGAAATGTTCTTTTTTCTTATATCTTTTGGTTATAAAATTACAAATAGTAAAATGTTTATAACGCATTAGAAAATTCTATGAAATTGTCCGCATAGTTACATTTATTATTAAACTTTCAATCCTCAATTCATGTTGTAGTACTAAGGAAAGGGTTTCAGTAATTAAATGGATTTGAGAGGATTTAAAGTTAATTTTTTTATTGTTTATTTCAGTGGATTTTGGAAGTAAAGTTTGTGAGAATTAGTGTAGAATTTGATTGATGTGACAGATCAAAAAATTTTACTTCCAAATTCATTCTCACTTACCTCCAAAATCCACTCAAATATATAACAAAAGATTTACCTTCAAATCCTCCCAAATTCATTCAAGTGAACAAGGGCCAAAATTTGAGTTCTAATTACATCAAACTCATCATTCAACCTACTAAGGAACTTTATAATGCAATCTTCTTTACCAATTTGTTTTTCGTCGTTGCTAGCTACATAAACACATTTAACACTGGATCATGTGGTGGAAGACCCACTGCACAAGGAGGATTTTCATTTTAGTTATTACAAGAACTTAATGTTTTTCCTGCCATCATGGGAAATAAATATTTAAAACTCTTCAAATTCAAGAGCTATAATTGTAAAATACAGATAAAAAAAAGTCACAAGGGACAAAGAAAATTAAGACTTGAGAAATAATTTCTTCTTCGTTTATTCAATTTAATAAACAGAAAAAACCAGTAACAACATATATAAGTGTTTGATTGTTCGAGACCAAACACTCCTAATAGCATAAAACCTAACGGGGTCTTACTTACTGTACACCACGATTTCTTTCCACATCCATAAAATTTTCAAAATAACCATTTTACTGTTTGAAAAATTGTCTTCCAGAATTACGTTCTAGAAACCTTACGGAATTTCCAGAATTATATTTCCTAATGAAATTATAGGAACATAGTTTTCGAAATAAATTTTTTAGAATAGAATTTTTCAGATACATGTATTATACATGTATTATAGAATAGAGTTTTCAAAAAAAAAGTTTAAAATAATATATAATATCTTTCGGAATGAGGTTTTTATATACTTCTAATATATTGTGAAAGTCATTTTTAAAATATATTTGGGAAAGAGCTTTTTCAAGATGATTTTTTTTTTGTGCATTTTTTTCTTTTCTATGTCTAGAACATTCTCTCTCGTCTTCTTCCTCTGCAAAAGTAATGATGAAAGCGGCGGTGATAGCAGTAATAATGACAATATGACGATGTGGTAAAGTTTTAGAGAATATTTGAGTTTGTTCCTATTATTATGGATACAATTAGTAATTGTGGGGTGCATGAAGCAACAGCAGAGTATTACAACAACTGTCAAGTCTGTACATGATTATTACAAGGCTGATGGCAGAGAAACATCTCATTAATATTCAGGAACCATGACTAACAATAGTTAGAAAAAACTTGAGCAAACCTATGGATGAAGAACACACCTCAGCAAGACACCAAATAAAAAAACCCTTTTAGCATCATCAATGTAATTGTTCCTGCGAAAAAACATTAAGAAAACATGGAAAACATAACTCATTAGAATGTATCAAAACTTAAAAAGAATTTGACTACAATAATAAAGTAGGCTTCCTCTCTACTTTAGGCAGCAACGACTATATGGGAAAAAAAAAGGGCATTATTGTATTTTAGACCTTGTCTATATATAAACTATTGAATTTGGTAACTGTTCAAGAAAGGGAAAAAAGAAAAGCACTTGGGTGAGAACACTCTTTTTTCATATGTTTCGGTGTACATTTGTCCGGTGTGTCTTTATTGCTCCTGGCTGTCTGGGACGCTGTCTGGGACGCTGTCTGGGACGCTGTCTGGGACGCTGTCTGGGACGCTGTCTGGGACGCTGTCTGGGACGCTGTCTGGGACGCTGTCTGGGACGCTGTCTGGGACGCTGTCTGGGACGCTGTCTGGGACGCTTGCTCTTCTCCAATTGTTGCTCTTCATACTCGCCAAAGGAGGGGGAGGTACCTGCAAAGATACTCCGACGCTCAAGTCAGATGTGAATTATGGAGCCTCAGCTCTCAAGAGAGTAATTATGATACTGCTCTGAAATATTATTCTAGGGTCTCTAGAGCATAAAGAGAACGTACCTGGACCTTGGCCCTGTTACTGTATTTATAAGCAAAATAAGAAATAACCATCTTACCTAAAAATGTGGTTAGTGGCTTTAACCGTTTAAGATATTTTATGTAATAAAAATATAATATTTAAGACAAAATATCTTACCACTTAACATGCCCCCCAAGTCCGAGTTAACCGTTCTGTTTTATGGACGTGGTAACTATAGGACTTATGAGTTTGATGGAGGCTGTATTCGCTGTATTTGCGGTATTAGAGAGCGTGAACCAAGGATGACCGAGCGGTATAGGCTTTATAGCCAAAGGTCATAGAAGGTGAATGCTTGAGGCTACGGACGGTAGAGGTCGAGTAGCATGTGAGGCCAAATGATTGAAGCCAAGCGGACGACGGCCTTTGAGGTCGAACGTCAAATGATTGAACGCTCGTACACAGGGCTCGACGAGCGGTTGAAAGCAAAGGTCGAACACCTTTGAGGCCGAACGGCCAACTTCTTGAACGCTTGTACATAGGGGATGTCGGGCGTTTGAAACCAAAGGTCGAACACCGTTTAGTCCGAATGGCCGACTGTTTGAACGCTCGTGGCCATGGATTGTCGAGCGCGTGAAAGCAAAGGTCGAACACCTTTGAGGCCGAACGTCCGACGGCTTGAACGCTCGTAGACATGGATTGTCGAGCACTTGAAATCAAAGGGCGAATACCTTTAAGGCCGAACGGCCGACTGTTTGAACGCTTGTGGACATGGATTGTCGAGCACTTGAAATCAAAGGGCGAATACCTTTAAGGCCGAACGGCCGACTGTTTGAACGCTTGTGGACATGGATTGTCGAGCGCGTGAAAGCAAAGGTCGATGTTCTGGGTGTTCTAGGGCGAACAACTACCAGAGGGAATGTATCCCTTTTTTAAATGCTCCTGGGTGTTCTAGGGCGAACATCTACCAGGTCTGGGTGTTCTAGGGCGAACAACTACCAGAGGGAGTGTATCCCTTTTTTCAATGCTCCTGGGTGTTCTAGGGCGAACATCCACCAGGTCTAGGAGTGTTTTCCCAAATGCTCGGATTTTGGTTGACCGTCTACTGTGACCTGCATGAGATATATAATATATATATATATATATATATATAAAATATAGATAAGACCGTTCGGTCATGATTTAAACCTGGCGGTCGAACGTTAGTTAGGCCAAATGCTGGGCGCTCGAGGTGGAGCGTCAAAGAGATCGGATGGCTGAGCGACAGTGAGTCCGAATGACCGAACGCTTTCTGCGGGAATCGCCGAACGTTAATGAAGCGATTGGCCGAAAGGTTGAAACCAAGATGCCGAATATCAGTAAGGGTGAGTGCTGAACGTTAGGAGGCCGAACAAGAGTATGGCCGAATGCTGGAGCACTCGTGTCGATGGATTGTCGAGCGATAAAGGCCGAAAGTCAATAAGGCCGAGTGGTCGAGTGTTGGAATTCTTGTGATCATGCATGGTCGAACGCTAAGGTCGGATGATCAAAAACTTGAGGCCAAAAAATGGCTGAAGGATTGAGAACGAAGGATTGAGGACAAGCGACCGAATGTCCGTGAGACCTAATGGTCGAACGACTATTGAAGCCAAATGGACGAGCGTCATTGAGACCAAATAGCTGATTATCAGTTCGGTCAAACGGTAGTGGCGCTCGAATACCGGAGCATCGTGTGGATGTGTGGTCGAGCGGTAGAGACCGAACGTCAATGGTGAGCGAAATGTCGAACGCTCTAGGCCGAACCGCCGTACAGATGAATTGTCGAGCGATTGATACCAAATGACAAACGCTTTTAAGGCCGAACGGCCGACTGATTGAACGCTCGTACACATTGATGGTCGACTGTTTGAAACCAAATGAGGAACGTCTGTAAGGAAGGCCGAACGGTCAAGGCCAAGCTGTCGAACGTCAAGAGGCCGAATGACTGAGCGGTTGAAACCAAAGGTCGAGTGACTGAACGTTAGTGAGGCAGAGTGCCGGACGCTTTTAGGCCACGGAAAGCCGAGCGATTGATGCGGGGTGGCCGAACGTTGGAGACGGACTTCTCGAACGTCGATGAGACGGATTGTTGAACGGTTGAATCCAAGCTGCCGAACGTCATTGAGGACGACTGGATAACATTAGTGGCGTCGAACGGCCTAATACTTAAGCGCTCGTGGCCTTGGATGGTCGAGCGGTTCAAACCACATGACGAACACTTTTGAGGTCGAACGACAGAATGCTTGAACGTTCGTTGACATGGATGGTCGAGCGACATAGGCTGGAAGGGCGAACGAAGTGACGAACACTTTAGGCCGAATCATCCGCAAGATGTAACGGCCGAACGATTGAGGCCGAGAGAACGAACGTCATTGATGCCGAACGGCTGATCATCAGTTGGGTCAAACGACCGTGTCGCTCGAATGCTAGAACGCTCGTTTCGAGGTATGGTCGAGCAGTAGAGACCGAATGTGAGGCCGAGCGGTTGACAGCAAGGACGCTCGTACACAGGGATTGTCGGGCGTTCGAATCCGAAGAGCGAGGCCGATCGGCCGATTGTTTGGACGCTCGTACACACTGATTGTCGAGTCTTCGAGCGTCCTCGTAGCCGAAAGGCCGAGCGTACGCGAGGCTGAGTGTGGGACGTTTGAGGACGATTGTTAGAGAGATCGAGTGACCGAACGTACAGAGGTCGAACAAGAGTATGGCCGAACGATTGAGTGTTGAGATCGTGCGTGACCGAACGCTAGAGGCCGAACGTCAAGGAGATGGAATGATGGTCGAATGATCAGTAAGTAAGAGTTGGGCCCTTGAGGCCGAACGTCAAGGAGATGGAATGATGGCCGAATGATCAGTAAGTAAGTGTTGGGCCCTTGAGGCCGAACGTCAAGGAGATGGAATGATGGCCGAATGATCAGTAAGTAAGTGTTGGGCCCTTGAGGCCGAACGTCAAGGAGATGGAATGATGGCCGAATGATCAGTAAGTGAGTGTTGGGCCCTTGAGGCCGAACGTCGATGATGAGCCAACATGTGTATGGCCGAATGGTAGACGCTTGAGACCACATAAAACGTCACAATTGAAGCAGAAGGGATGAGCACAAGTGACCGAACGTCCGTGAGACTTAATGGCCGAACGACGATCGAAGCCAAGAGGACGAACGTCATTGAGGCCAGATGGTTGAACATCAGTTGAGTCGAACGGTCGTGATGGTCGAATGCTTTAGGTCGAACGTCCATAGGGAAGAATGTCGGACGTTTTAGGCCGAACGCTTGAGACGCGGATGGCTGAACGGCTGAGGTCAAGGTGCCGAACGTCACAGATGCCGAGTTGTCAACCGGTCAAGGCCAGGTGATGAACGTCAGGATGTTTGAACGCTCGACACATATGGTGTCGAGCTTGACACTGTCGAACGGTGATGAGGACGGTTTTGTCGATCGGTCATTGTCGACACTCGGTCTTGCTGTCGACCAAGGTGGACGACCTTGGAGTGCGCCGAATGGTTGATCGCCAGGGAGGGTCGGATCGTTGAACATCAGTGTGGTCGAACGCTGGAACGCTTGTGACCATGGATGGTCGAGCGTCATTAAAGCCGAAAGGCAGAACGTTTGGCGAGGCTGATCGCTGGACGCTTGAAGCCGCACGTCCGTTAGATGAAATGGCCGATCATGAGTAGGGCCGAACGTCATAGAGGTTTACTAACCGAGCATCTCAGTTTGGTCGAATGACCGAAGGGTGGTGGATCCGAATTGCCGAATGAAGGAGTATTTGAGGCCATGGATGACCGACAACAGAGTGCGGCTCGTTCTTGGTGGTCCAACCAGAAATGATCCAGGGTCGTTCCAAGTTTGAATTTTGGGGAATAGAATTTGGGTTGGATGACGTGGAGGCAGAACTGAACGGCACGTGGATTGCGCGAGGGTTGCGGAAGACGTGGAGAAGGGGTCTGACCAGGCACCGAAAGGGTTTACCCTGGGTGACAACCGTCTCCTTCCCACCTCTCTGTAAAATTCTTTCTGCCCCAAAAAACCCTAGAATCAGCCATACTGCGGAACGGCCAATCCTGAGGCTGTCGTCGAGTTTGCTGCTGGCGAGCCTGCTCTTGTGACTGGAACCGAGCTCCTAGCCTTGGGTTTGTGATTTGGGAATTTAGGGTTCCTGTTGTTCTGTGATTTCTGGTGTAATTGGGAATTTGGGAAATTAGGAATTGTGGTTTTGATCTGGCGTGTTTTGGGGTTCTGAGGAGTGGCGCCAGCGAAGGTGCTGGTGTGGGCTGTTCACCGCATAACACGGCGGCTTGTTGAGAAGCATCGTGGACAGGAGTTAGGTGGTCTCCACCACTGTCGCCGGGTCAGCATGATCGTACCTGAGGGGCGATGGGGATGAATTAACAGTTCCCCTATGACAGCTATGTCTGATGGTGCGACGGAGGTTGATGGACGGACCCAATTTGAGGGGTTGTCTCTGCGCTGGGTCTGATCCGCGAAAGGGTGTGATTTCGCTGATGTGCTCACCGGCGCAACCTCGCAGAGGTGTTTGCGGTGGCGTTAATGGCTCGCGGAGGAAACTCTTGGTGGCAATGCAGCGATTTGAGGGAGTAGCTCTTTCCGAAAAAGTGATTCATCGAGGCCGAGGCTCCTCTTGTGGCTTCTTTGGGATTGCACTCGGCCCCACGGTGGGCGCCAAAATGTTTCGGTGTACATTTGTCCGGTGTGTCTTTATTGCTCCTGGCTGTTTGGGACGCTGTCTGGGACGCTGTCTGGGACGCTGTCTAGGACGCTGTCTGGGACGCTTGCTCTTCTCCAATTGTTGCTCTTCATACTCGCCAAAGGAGGGGGAGGTACCTACAAAGATACTCCGACGCTCAAGTCAGATGTGAATTATGGAGCCTCAGCTCTCAAGAGAGTAATTATGATACTGCTCTGAAATATTATTCTAGGGTCTCTAGAGCATAAAGAGAACGTACCTGGACCTTGGCCCTGTTACTGTATTTATAAGCAAAATAAGAAATAACCACCTTACATAAAAATGTGGTTAGTGGCTTTAACCGTTTAAGATATTTTATGTAATAAATATCAAAAGCGGTAAGATAGAATCTAATAGGCACCCACGTCTCTGGATTCAATAAGCACTTATCTTTCATAAACATCCTTAGTCCAACACAAAAGTTGTCACTATTTGAATACAAACAAAAGGAAAATTACCTTCTCTAATTTAAAGGAAAAAAATATTTTTTCTAACGGAAAAAGAACATATTGTTTAAATTATCAGCACAAAAGATACATTTATAAATATAGTATAATAATTAATTGTTAGTATGATGTTTATTTTGAGATTACGAAAATTTCGTATAAATGTATAAAAATAATTGAATTTCAAATATATGAAATATATTGCTAAAGCACCAGCATCCAAATTTGGATTTCAAATTTTTGTAATCAATTATGATTAGTGAAACATCTTAAAACAATTGTCTTATTGTTTTGTTTTTCAAAGATTTTTCATTAAACAATGTTTTATAAACTTAAGTGTTTAATAACTATTACTTACCTTTCAACCCCTGCAAAGAAAATTAAACATCGATTTAACGAAGGATATGTCGTTAACTGCACTCCTTTGTTTAAGGGGGAAGTTGGATTACTTAAAACAAAGAATAATAACATTATTTGAATTCTGGAATATTGACATGTTGGACGTAGTCGAGAACGAAAACTATATACCTCTAAAAGAAGAGAATGAGTTATTGGCTAGAAGCATATGGTCAGATGATTAAAAACAAAGTTACATTCTCAACTCCAAAGCTTGTAATTCTCTAATGTGTGCTTTATCTAAAGAAAAGTATAGGAAAGTCCAGGCCTTCAAAGACATCAAGGAGATGTGGGACACTCTTGTCATCACGAATGAAGGATCAAATGAAGTAAAGAGGAACAAGTTAAGTTTGTTAACCAAACAATAAGAGTTGTTCTCCATGTTGGACAACGAGAACACTCAAGCCATGTTCAACAGATTCCAGACCATCCTAATGAGATCTATGGGTAAGGTCTATTATAATTTTGATAATATTGATAAAATTCTACATAGCCTCCCAAGGCAATGGAGACAGTAAGTCATAACTCTCATAACATCCAAGAACCTTGATAGTGTAATTATAGAAAAGTAGGTTGGGATCCCGAAGGTTCATGAGCTTGAGCTACAACAGGACAATAGACTAAGAAAAAAAGATAAAAGCGTCACTCTCAAAGCTCAAAGACCATCTCCCACAAAGGCCTTCAACACTGAAGAATCTTCTGAAGAATCTAATGATGAGGAAGATTCGAATGAAGAAGAAGAAGATGACAAATTATTATTCATCTCAAAGAAAATTCACTCCATGTGCAAAAAGAAAAGAAACACTTTGTTTAGAGGAAGAGGCATTGGGTCTACCTCAAGAAGTCAACCAAAGGATAAACAAAAGGAAGGACTGGTGGTTTGTTACAAATGCAAGAAGCCAAGGCACTTTAGATTAGGCTCAAATGAGGAAGTAGATTTCATAGACTTACACTTAGGCGTTCAGGCTTACAATGAACTTTGAATAACAATTTTTTCAAAGAAAATGAATCCTTGAAAATGATTTGATATCATTGAGAGACGAGACGAAATCATTGAAAGGGAAGCTGGTTGAGTATAAACGAGAAGTTGAAAATCTCATTTTAAAGAATGAAAGATTTGAAAAAAAGGCTCAACGATTGTCGAGGATGCTAAATGCATCAAAATACTTCAACATGAAAATGACATTTTATATAAAGGGTTAAATAGAACATTTGAGGGAAATGAGCATTTAGGGCTCCTAATCAAGGGTTGTAGACACCCTTATGATAAGAGATGATTAGGTTTTAAAAATAGAAACACTTATCCTATTCCTAAAATTAAAATTACTTATTGTTAAAGACAAAATCGTTTATACGCCTAATCGTCTAATACTCATTTGTAATCATGTGAAGATTATAGTGGAACCAGTATAAAATCTCTTGTGCAATTATCTCTTCTCTTACCTAAATGATCCTCTTGTGAAAACCTGCAATCGTGCTTTATTTCCAAACACAAGAATCTTCCAAGCTAAATGATATTTTTCATGAAGAAAGTTCTTAATAAAATGTTGAAGTATCTACATTCTGAATAGCACGACAAACTTTTTTTATTATACAAATCTATTGAGTCAAGCCTTTAATCATTTAAAGGAAAATTTCAAGAGCTCGGTAGCGTGCTATATCAGGAGGGTTGTGAAAAATTTTCCATTAACACTATTCAACCCCTCCCCCTTCTAGTGTGTTTTTGGTACTTCGCTTATTTTGTTAATCCCAATGATAAAAATACTAGTTATACATCAACTTCTGAACATAAGAAGATGTCCAAATCCAATAAGAAAGGATAAAATGCTAGATGGGTACCTAAATACAAAATAATCTTTCTTGCAAATATGCTTAGCATTCGAAAAGAAACCCATGTCCTGGTACCTGAACAGTGGGTACTCATGACACATGACCGGGAGAAAGGTGTATGTTCCAAAGTCTAAGGAGTAAGAAGGGAGGAATAGTAACCTATGAAGGAAACCAAAAAGGCAAAATAATTGGCATTGGAAAGATATGTACAGACATTTCCCCCTTTATTGATAATGTATTCATTAACATAATTTGTTTAACATAAGTCAATTATGTGACAGTGAATATAATGTTGTTTCCGAAAAAAGGCCAATGTAGAGTCATAGACAACAAAGGTCTACTAGTATTTTCTGTTGATAGGCAAGGAAACTTATACAAGATAGACCTAAATGAGTTGCATGCTCAAAGTGTTTCATGTCTAGTGTCTATAAAAGATGAGGCAATGATATGGCATAATAAATATGGACATGCAAACATGAGATTAATCTCAAAGTTGCAATACCATGACATTGTGAGAGGGTTGCCTAAAGTGTCATTCAACACAGTCTTTTGTGATACTTACGTGAAAGACAAACATGTCAAAGAATATTTTAAATGTAAAAATGTTATTTATACTAAAAGACCTTTTGAGTTGTCTCATATAGATGTATTTGGTCTTACAAAAACCACATTTGTAAGTGATAAATGCTATGGACTAGTAGTAGTCGACGACTTCACTAGATGGACATGGGTAAAATTCTTAACCTATAAGGATGGTGCTTTTGACACCTTTTCTAAACTTTATAAGGTAGAAAATAAAAAAGATTGTAAGATTATGACAATCAGAAGTGACCATGGTGGAGAATTCGAAAATGAACATTTTTAAAAAATTTACGAAAATTCTTAAATAAATCAAACTCATAAAAAGATAGAAAAAAAACAAAGAAAAAAACCATTACAAAACACAACATCCATTTATTTGAAAATTGAAAATTTTATAAAAAAGGAACAAAATAAAATAAAAATTAATAAGTCTAAATCTATTTCTATTGAACCTAACTATCCGCCTTAGTTTCACTCTTCTCCAATTTCCATCTTATCATTGAAGAAAGAAATAGGGAGAGAAATCGAAGTTCACCTAAAAGTTATATATTTTGTGGGACCATTTTGATGAATAATATAAAGCAGTAAATGTAAGGTTCTATATAAAACCAAAGCCGTTTTTGGTTAGTATTGGTTGAACACACTCAAAACACCTGCTGTTAATTGGTCATTGTCTTGTTGCATTCTTTCTCAATCTCACAAGTTCTTTTTCCTTTCCATTTCTTCATTATTGTGTACACAAATATTTCCCAAAAACTATTGTCAAATTATAGATCAATTTATAATATATAATTAAGTATAAATCTTATTTTAAGGTTTTGTAGAACTAAATTATATTTAAAATCTATTTCTTAATAATTAAGACTTTAAAATATCTCATTTTATATTTAAATTCAATTCACATATTCAAAGTAGTCAAATTATACAATAACTCTGCTAAAAAGAAAGAAGATAATGCAAAACAATATAATAAATAATAAAAATATTGAATTAATATCATTTTTAGTTGGGATGAATATTAGATCTTTTTACAAAAAAATGGTGTGATTCAAAGTTAATATTACAAAAGTTAGGCATTTTTTTAAAAATAATTTTTTTTATCACCACGAGCAAGTCAATTTTAGTTTATATTGTGACATCCCAAAATATATAGAAAAGACATACATATAATAAAGACGTCATCATGCATAATATAGGAAAGCAGTCAAGAGTAATTAGGATTTCAGTCATCCTTAGAATAGTGTGGAATTGAAAACTAGAGTATTAGAGTTTCTCCCCGGAAATTACAGAGAATTTAAAACTTTAGATGCATTAAAGTCCTTCAAAATAATATGAGTTCATGGAATTAAAAACTAGCAAATCTAAGTTGTAGCACTGCCGTCCCCATCAAGAGCTGCTTCCAAAGTGTCCTCCTCGCTATCTGCTCCCACCCAAGTGGATGATTATCGCAAAAGGAAACATACACAAGCAACAACAACCAAGCAAGCAAGGGTGAGCTAGATATAAAATCATGTTATAACAGTCACAGGCAACATGAAAATAAAGACAAATACAATACACAACACACACATGACTTGTTGCACTTAAACTTGACTCGTCCGGACTAGAATGATTGTCAAGCTATGGCAGGTTATGCACTCGTGGTGGCCTCTATTGCTTAGCAAAGCCATTGCCAATGGGTTTTACCCTACCACACTCACGAGGTTAGTCCGTCATCACTCACCTTGGGCCATACTGGAAGCACCCAAGACTAGGATCCTGCTACTCTTCACCACATGAATCAATCCTCTCTACTTGAGAATGAAAGACCATTGGAGCGTCAGGAAAACCCCCAAGACTGAGCTACCATGCAATTCATTCTAAACATTACTAGGGCACTACCTTGAATTTTCTCCTGAAAGATCAAGGAATTACGTCCAACACTACAGGGCACCACCATGTGACCTCCCTTTGATATCCATGGAATTACGTCCATCAACCATACTAGTACAAGCACATATTTTTAACCACCAAACATGTTTCACATACTCACATACTTGTAATATAATCACATTATCACATCATACTATGCGTTGCAATCATCCCACACACTTAATTCAACCCAAAACAAAAGCAAAAGGGGCTGGAACCCAACACTATGAGCTTTGGCCGAGCGCTTAAAGCTTTGGCCGAACGGTATGACTTTGGCCTCGCATTGAGAGCTCTGGCCGAACGCAATTTAGACCACTTACCGAGACCGAGCACCATCAAGACTGAACGCTACCAAATTACACCTGACCGTACGGTACCAAATCAACACCTGACCAAACAGTACCAAATCAACCCTGACCGAACGGTACCAAATCAACCATAACCGAACGGTACCAAATCAACACCTAACCGAACGGTACCAAATCAACCCTGATCGAACGCTACTAAATCAACTCTGACCGAACGCTACCAAATAAACCCTGACCGCACGGTACCAAATCAACACCTAACCGAACGGTACCAAAACAACACCTAACCGAACGCTATTAAATCAACCCTGACGGAACGCTACCAAATAAACCCTGACCGAACGCTACCAAATCAACACCTAACCGAAAGGTACCAAATCAACACCTAACCGAACGCCATTAAATCAACCCTGACCGAACGCTACCAAATAAACCCTGATCGAATGCGACCAAATCAACACCTAACTGAACGCTACTAAATCAACCCTGACCGAACGCTACCAAATAAACTATAACCGAACGCTACCAAATAAACCCTGACCGAACGCTACTAAATCAACACCTAATCGAACGGTACCGAATCAACACCTAACCGAACGCTACCAAATAAACCCTGATCGAACGGTACCAAATCAACACCTAACCGAATGGTACCAAATCAACACCTAACCGAACGCTACTAAATCAACCCTGACCGAACGCTACCAAATTACACCTGACCGAACGGTACCAAATCAACACCTGACCGAACGGTACCAAATCAACTCTGACCAAACAGTACCAAATCAACCATAACCGAACGATACTAAATCAGCACCTGACCAAACGCTACCAAATAAACCCTGACCGAACGGTACCAAATCAACACTTAACCGAACGCTATTAAATTAACCCTGACCGAACGCTACCGAATAAACCCTGACCGAACGCTACCAAATCAACATCTAACCGAACAGTACCAAATCAACACCTAATCGAACGCTATTAAATCAACCCTAACCGAACGCTACCAAATAAACCCTGACCGAACGCTACCAAATCAACACCTAACCGAACGCTACTAAATCAACCCTGACCGAACGCTACCAAATAAACCCTGACCGAATTTGTTCAAGACCGAACTCTAGGGCTTTTGGCCGAGCATGTATAGCTTTGGTCGAACGGTTTGATCTTTGGCCGAACACTAAGAGCTTTGGCCGAACGGTTTGATCTTTGGCTGACCTCTAAGAGCTTGGCCGAACGGTAGGACCTTTGGCCGAGTACTGAGACCTTTGGTCGAACGCTATGAGGCCGAACGCTACCTAGATATAGGGTAACTAAAACCAAACGGTACTGACCGAGAGTAGCACCAAACCGAATGATATAAGACTGAGAGCAGCATAAGACCGAATGGTCAGCTGTAGCGTTCTGCATATTTCTGCAGAATTGCAACCAGACTCTAGAGTACCATCTCCATTTTCCCCAGATCGATTTACAACACAAATTTTCAGTTCCACAATTACTCATACAGATCCATACAAAACAAGGTCACTCTAAACACAAATTTGTTCATCAAACAACAGAATATTACAGATCTCAGCACATGTATTGTTCATAAAATCCATAGAAAAGTATCTAGCTCCCCTTACCTGGGTTTCTCCAAGCACAACTATTGAAATTGTCCTAGCAGTACCCTTGACAGCACAAGAAATCAACCTGCCCCGATCGGAAAGAAGAAGATGTTCGGTAGAAATGAAGCCCTCTACTCCGCAGACCCTTGGGTAGCACCAAAATCGAATTCCTATGGTTCAAGGAGCTGGGAATCTAGAGAGAAGTCAGAGAAAATTAGGGCTGAAGTTTTAGAGAGAGGATGTGGCTTTGAAGAAAATGTGCAGAACTTGATAAAGTTAATATGGTTTATACATTAATAAAATAAAGAAAAAGTCTCTCCTTTAATTTAATTTCTTTTCTTTCTTATTTAATATAATTACACGTCCTTACATATATCATGTGGTTAAAATTTGTTTGATAGTGTTGACCTTACGTGTTAATTTTTTAATAACAAAACCCAATTGATTATGATTTAGAACAATCTATTTAAACAATATAATTTTAGTATATAATAAAATAAGTTGAAATGATCAATTTTTTTAACTAATCTCATCAAGATTAATTACAAAATCATAAAAACAAATTTAACAAAAATATAAATTTTTATTTTATTTAAAAATTTGATTGGTTAGAAATGTTTTCTAAATCTTCAATTATTATGAGGTATACTAATATTTTAAAATAGTTGATAGAAATTTAAATATATATTATATTTTATTATATTATAAATATTTTCACAATTTATCACTTTGTAAGAGAAATGTACATAGAAAAAAATTAAACTAATACCTAAAAGCACCTTATTAGCTTAGAAACAAACTAAAATAATGTTTGAATATGATACGGAATATATCATAATATGACAAATAGCGTATACTAGAAAATCCTTGTAAATATATCCTTATAACTTTTTTGGTTTAATAGTGAATTTTGTCCCCAGTTACGTTGACAAATCTCAATTTAGTCCCACGTTTTAAAAGTGTTAGAAATGAATCCTCACTTTTAAAATTTTGAGTCAAATTAGTCTCTTCCGTTAAATATAAATAAACGACAGAAAACAGTACTAACATCAAGAGGAGTATTCTGTTTACCGCATCCATATGTTCTTCACTGGGATTATGCATAAATTGGCTCACCACGCTTATAGCATAGGCAATATCAAGGTGAGTATGTGACAAATAGATAAGTTTCCCCACCAATTTTTGGTATCTTCCTTTATCCGCAGGCACTTGGTTTGTGTATTATGAAAGTTTGTGATTTTGAACAATTGGAGTATCTGCTGGTTTGCAATCCAGTAGCCCCACCTCAGCCAATAGATCCAACACATACTTTCTTTGAGACAAGAAAATGCCATTTTTCGACCTTGCCACCTCTATTCCCAAAAAATACTTGAGTCCCCCCAAATTCTTCATCTCAAACTCAACTGCCAACTGCTCTTGTAGTCTTGTAATTTCTTCTGTATCATCTCCAGTAATGATCATATCGTCTACATAAACAATTAGAGTTGTCACCTTTCCTTGTCGAGGCTTAAAGAATAGAGTGGGATCTGTGTTACTTTGGTTAAAGCCATAACTCCTCATAGTTGAGCTAAACCTTCCAAACCATGCACGAGGTGATTGTTTTAATCCATATAATGTCCGCTCTAACTTGCATACCACCTTGGTTCTAGAAGAGGGCATATAGCCTAATGGGATATCCATATAAACATCTTCTTCAAGATCTCCATGGAGAAAAGCATTCTTCACGTCGAGTTGGAGTAGTGGCCGATCTAAATTTGCTACAAGTGATAACAAGACTCTAATAGTATTTAGTTTGCCCACTGGTGAAAAAGTCTCTGTATAATCTATTCCATAAGTTGGTGTGAACCCTTTTGCCACTAGCCTTGCCTTGTGTCGATCAATGGATCCGTCAGCTTTGTATTTGATTGAAAACACCCATTTGCACCCCACTGTCTTTTTTCCCTTGGGAAGTGGTATCAACCTCCATGTATTATTCTTTTGTAAGGCCTCCATTTCCTCTCGTATGGCTTGTGCCCACTTAGGACTAGCTAATGCTTCTTCCACATTCTTTGGAATATGACAGGAGAATAACGTCTCTGTGAAGACTTGAATAGGCTTTGATAATTGTTGAGTAGACACATAATTTACAATGGGGTACTCGGATCGCCCTTCTTCTATATTAGGAGAGTACCTATTTGGTGGCTTTCCTCGGTTGTTCCTCATAGGTAATACATATCTTACAGGAGTATTAGTAGATGAAGAAATAATAGAAGAACTTACCTCATGATTGTTCTCAATGAAAGGGACGAGTGCTTCGGAGCGAGAGGGCTCTTCAATTCCTTTATTGATGTACACTTCATTGACGGGAACTTCTTCACTAGCAATTTTTTCACGAATTTCTTCACTAGTAATTCCTTCATTAGTAGAAGGATCTTCTTCACTTTGTTCCATTTTTGTAGGTTCATCATGGATTACTCCTTCAATTTCTTATTCATGCTCTCCAATTTTTTTTTTTTTTCAAAAACTGATGATGGAGCTGCCAAGTACCAATTTGGCTCTTTATTCATGGACTCCCCCTGGAGAGCATAATTGGGTACTATAGGAGAAAAGAAAGGTTCAGATTCTAGGAAAGTCATATCCATAGTGATATAGGTTCTATCGGTGGTAGGACCAAAGCATTTGTAGCCTTTTTATGCAGTCCATAGCCCAAGAACAAGCACCTAACAACACACGGATCAAGTTTGGTTCGTTGGTTTTTCTGAAGTTGAACAAAAACCACACACCCAAAAATCCTAGATTGAAGTATCAACATGGTAGGTAATTGTACATGAGAGGAGAGTACGTGTAGAGGTGTTTTAAACTGCAAGACCTTGGAAGGCATGCAGTTAAGGAGGTATACCGCTGCAATTACCGCATCGTCCCAATGGCGAGTGGGAACACGGGTGTCAAGAAGGAGAGCATGTGCTGTCTCCAAGATATGACAATTTTTCCGTTCGGCAACACCATTTTGTTGTGGAGTTTGTGAGCATGAGGTCTCGTGAAGAAGACCATGTTGTTGGAAGTATGCTTTAAAGTGATGGTTAACAAACTCCCCTCCATTGTCTGATCGAAGAACTTGAATCTTGACTGAAAACTGATTCTGAATCATGACATGAAAATTCTGAAATATTTGAAACACTTCATCTTTAGTCTTCATCAAATAAAGTCATGTCATTCGTGTGCAATCATCGACAAATATTACAAACCAACAGTGATCGGATACAATAGTCCTAGGGGAAGGTCCCCACACATCGGAGTGTATTAGAGCAAAAGGAACACTTCTTTTATTCAAACTCATATGATAGGAGGTTCTATGGCTTTTAGCCAGAATACAAGTATTACATGTAAACTCAGCATTTTTCAAATTTAAAAATCAATCTGGAAATAACTTTCTCAAATAATCGAATGATGGATGTCCCAACTAACGATGCCAAAACCATATTTCCCGTTCTTTGCCATTGATCTGGTGATGCACATGATATGCTTCTCCTTTGTTAAAATCATCAAGGTAGTATAGCCCCCCCCGCCCCCCCCCCCCCCCCCCCACACACCACACCTCCCCCACCCTCCCTCCCTCTTAGTACCACGTCCAATAAGCTTCTTGCCGAGAACATTCTGAAGAAGGCAAAAAGTAGAGTACATCAATACCACACAATTGAGTTCTTCAGTTATTCTACTTACAGACATTAATTTATTAGATAGTGTAGGAACAAAGAGAGTGTGAGATAAGGAGAGTGAGGGTGATAATGTCACAGTTCCAACACTTGTGACCGGGTATGTAACTCCATTTGCATTTGCAATGCAAGTCCTACGTGGTGGGGTTGAATGAGAGAAGTTTGTGGGATCAAAAGTCATATGGTATGTTGCCCAGAGTCAATAATTCATGCATTTTCATGTTGAGACTTAGAACTACAAAAAACTTGACCGCAGTTACCTGGTTCCATTGAGACGGAGGAGCTGGTCATAGGAACAAGCGACAATTGAGACTCGGCAGTGACTACCGCAACTTTACCAGTGCCTTCCTTTAGTGAAGTGGTTTCTTTTTTCTTCTTAGCTTGCAACTCATGCCACCATTCTGGATACCCATGTAACTTGAAACAAGTTTCATGACTATGTCTAGCGTTTCCACAATGTGTGCACTTTCCTCGATCGAATGGGCCTTTTGACTTCAAGATGGAGTTGTGTTTCCCAACCACTAGTGTTGGTTGTTGACCAACTTTTGAGCCTTTAGTGGCCATAACCGCACCACTTTTTATATTCTCTACCCCAGATGTCATCACGGTCTGACGAGTGTCCTCTCTTAGAACATATGGATAAGTTTGCTCGATCGTGGAAAATGGCTTCAGTTGGAGTATGTCACTTCAAATCTTATCAATTCGGTCGTCCAATCCATCGAGAAAGATATAAACTCTTTCCTCCTATAGCAAAGCATTGTATTTTTGTATATCTTTCCCGCATTCCATGGGATTAGGACGTCGAAAGTCTATCTCACGCCACAACCCTTGTAGATCATTATAATATGTTTCAATCAATCCCCCCTTTTGCCACATCCGGGTTACCTTTCGTCGAAGGTCATAAACCTGTAACGTATCAGATCCATCAAAGTATGTCGTACCAATGGCGTCCCACACCTCTTTAGCGATTGGAAAGCGGATAAAATTCCCCACCAGTGAAAGATGCATTAAGTTGATCAACCATCCTTTTACTATCGCGTTCTCAGTTTGCCTTTTACGGAATGTGGAATCAGTTTTCGATGACAGAGGAAAAGATCCATCAATATATCCCAGTTTGGCTTTGCTTGAGATGTACATCTCAGCCACCTAGGACCATAGGGCATAGTTGGAACCATCCAACTTGATGTTGATCGGTACTATTGAAGAATCAGAGATTGACGATTGTGATGTGGGTTGCGCTTTCGAGAAAGCCTCCGTCATTTTGGCCGTAACATTTTCCCAAATGGACTCGGCAGCAGAAGCGTTTGATGGTTGCACCGTGGAATCGCCATTCGCTGAAGAATCTCCCATTTCGGATGAATCACCCATCTATTTAGAGTTGTTTGCGTCCCAAGATTATGCTCTTGATACCATGTTAAAACTGAAGGTATTTTATTCACCTTAATCTTTTATTGAGTCGTTTACAGAGTATAAATAGATATAGGGAAGAGGAATTTTAGGAGCTTTTCTAGCCTATTCACGATGCCCCTAGCTAAACATAAGTTTATCCCTTGATATACGGGATTTGAAAGCAATTACAATAAATGTTCCTAATTTTATGAGATTATAATGACTCATGCCAACAAGTGAGACATGTGACAGTTAACACAGCTTCTCCCCAGTAATTTTTTGGAACAAACATCTGAAAAAGAAGAACTTTAGTTACTTCAAGAAGATTACAATTCTTTTTGTTTTTGTAACCCTGTTTTTGTTTAAGAGTGTTTACACATGTTAGTTCATGAACAATACCATTATGAGACAAATAATTGAGAAATTCATTATTCGAATATTCACTACCACCATGAGACCTAATTCTTTTAATATTTTTTCCAAATTGATTTTGGACTATACGGAAAAAATTAACAAAGATTTGGAAAACTTCTAATTTGTGTTTCATAAGGTATGTCCACATGACACTAGTACAATCGTTAATAAAGGTAGCAAATCATTTGGCTCCAAAAATATATTCTACGATAGGTCCTCAAACATCATAATGAATTAAATCAAATGGAGAAGTACTCTTTTTATTACTAATAGGATAAGATGCACGATGGTGTTTTGACAACTTACAAATAAAAGACTCAACAGACTTCTTGTTAAACAAATGAAAAAATAAGGATTTGATAAGATTGAATGAAGGATTCCCAAGCCTTTTATAGGTAAAATCGTCTCTCCCGTAGCAAGGTCTTGAAAAAGACAATAAGTTGAAAAAATGTTATTGAACAATTTAAATCATGTGTGACTTTTCTCTTAAAGATAAAACTATTAGCTAATTGTGGAACATGTAAAACATCCTTTAATACAATAGATGATTCCAAAATTATACTCACAAAGTCGCATATAGGTATACCCTGACCATTCGCAACTGTAATAAGTTGTTCTCAATTTGTTTTACCATATGAGTTGAAGGACACATGAAAAGGTGGCATATGATCAGTTGCTCCTGAATCAAGAATTCAAATACCTTGAGACACATGACCAACAGTATTGAGATAAATCTTAGCTTTCATGGATAGAGTACAGGATCCAGAGGGCTTACTCATTGATTCAACCATTGCTTCCAAACACTCGAATTACTCTTTATAAGCTTTCATATCAAGAGACATATATGTTTTTCCCCAAACTGAGTTGTCTGTGTGAGAACAGGGATAGAGAAGAAGCTTGAAGCTTTTGGGTTTGCTCGCGAGAAATATAAAAGAGAAGAGATTAGGAAAAAAAACTCTGAATAAAGTTTTTTAAAGAAACCAACAATTGGGAAATTGGGATTTTTAATTAGGATTAGGTAATTTTTTTATTGAAAAGCTTTCCTTTCATTTTAAGAGTAATAAAAAGAAAATTGAATTTTAAAAAAAATAAATTAAATTATTATTATTATTTTTTGCAAATAATAGATATCTGCGAGTCGGATAGTATAATACTGACACCCAACCCATTTAGAAACAGATATTAAAATACTCGCTATTCGTTACCTGCATGTAATAAATATCTGTATATAGTAACTATCCGTCATGGATTTTATCCACAATAGTAACTATCCATCATGGATTGTATTCCTAGATATTCGCGGACGCAAATTGTTTTTTCTTTCCCTAATCACAACCAGTAATATTCATTCTTTTATATGCTTTCAAGATTTTAGAAAATAAAAATAAAAATAAATATTAAGATGATGGATTCTTTTCAATTGGCCTTCTATCTTATATCTCAATTTCCTCCCAATCGAGAAAGACAACGCAAACAAAAACCCAAAATCTTTCTATCACCTTTTATATCTTGGTGAAAATCTTTATAGCCAAATTTCCCAAAAGTCAAGTTGAAACTAACCCTTGTTGAAAAATTCAATTTAATCCAAATTAAATTTTGCAATAATAATTATAGTAGTGATCAGTGACAAAAATCACCTTCTATCAAACTAGTAAACCAAAGGTTACAAGTTACAACACATATTAAACAATAGTTTTCTTTTCTTTTTTTAAGATCTCTTCCAACATTTTATTCGAAAAATGTTTCTCTTTTATGCTAGTTCAAATTCGTAAGTTAAAATGTATAACTAACTGAGGGTTAATAAAAAAAATTCATCAGAGCAATCAAATCCAAGGACAGATCCATCACTGTTAAAAAGAATTTGAAAACTTTATTCATTAGGAGAAATTTTCTTTACATGTTTTCCAGATGAATACAATATATTCCTACAAGAAAGAAGTAAGCTAAAATCACTGAAAGATAAATCATTTTGGCTTTATCTAATAACCAAAAGCTAATAAACTAGAACTGCATGTCCCCTTTTGTGTCAGATGTTATTGCATAGAATCACATCAATCTAAACAAAAAACCTTCATGCATCAACCTGAGTTAAAGCTGGACCATCAAAATAATCTTCAGCAAAGATGCCTATGTCTTTGAAAGAGAAGTTTGACCAGTACTCCATATCTAAATCTGAAAACTTAACGTGTGATAGATCCAACTGTGAATGCTCCTTCTCTGTTTCTGGGATGGAAAACTCATTTGGTATTGAATTTTCCAAAAATACATGAGAGGCATTGCAGTCTAATTCCCTCTTATCTTCTGTGTCAGAATCTGAACTTATAGGAGAAGGGTGAAGGCTGGGTTGATTACTTATTTCTTCTTCAGGACAGACCACAACAGCCTCACAATGAGTAACAACATCCTTATTACATGTTGTAACAGATTTATTGGTTGCTGTTCCAGGTTGTGTCTCTATGATTGATGAGGTGGTGGGAACTTGTGAACCTGTAGCTGTGGAATTCACAATTAATGATTGAGTCCCTAATGGTGGGAGCACGTTTAGACCTGAGAGAGAACATGAAATAAAAGAGTTAAAATTAAATTGAAAAGATATTGTATGCTTAACATAGACAGAAACCATTATACCTTTAACTTGATTTTTCTTCCCAGGTGGTCTACCACGAGGTTTTTTTGCAATTGTGGGCGCATGTATTGCTTCACTATTCTTTCTCTTGTTAGACTGCTGCCCGTGTATTTTGTTGTATGTGTTTGTGTTCTGAACAAAGGAGGTGGTACCAGTACACACACCTAAAAAAATAAAATCAAAACTATAACACTTCGAGGACTGTAATTTCAGGAATGAAAAAAAACACCAATGTTTAAATTCATGTACCTGAAGGGGTTTTATTCGTAACAGGAATATCTATTGGGATTAGCCTCTGAAAGGAACGATAAGCATAGACGACATTTTGCACTTCCTGCACCAATTTCTCAACTCTGTACTTTTCTTGCATGATCGCAACCCTTTCTTGATTCAAGATTAAGTTTTTTCTCTTCAAAAATATATAATCATCGAGTATATGCTTTAAATTTAACGAAGGCTTGTATATCTAGAAAACAAAAAAGGAAAAATTAAATGAATTTGGTTAAGAGAGAAAGAGAAAAAGAGTTGTGCATTGTTAAAAGGAGAAAAAGAAAACCTGATTGAATGAGGAACCGGCGAAGAGGGAGGATGCTTCCATGCGGAAGGTGGCACGCGTATGCGATAAGTTGTTGGCGCAGAGATACTGGTCTACTATGAATGCAACTTGACTCGGCGAAATGTTAACCTTTCCGAACGATTCTTCCACTCCCAGGCTTTCTTGCATCATCATTTTTTATTTCTTAGAATGCAAGCAAAGAGAAATCGTGATGGCACTGTGTGAGGACAGTTTGTATTTAAACACACCAGTTTCCCACCTTTTGAATAATTTTTTTAAAATATTTTATGTTTTTTTCACTTTTAATTTCCCCTTATCCTTTTATTCAATTCTTTTCTTCACTTCTATTTACTTAAAAATAGTTATTCTAAACTCTAATCACTCTTTTGAAATTCCAAGAAAAATCTATTAATTAGGTTCAATTATTCACTCTCAATTATAAATAACTTATATTTAATCAAATCTATGTTAATATATCAGTAAATTAACAATCTTTTATTTTCTAAATTTATAAATATTTTTTTAAAAATTATTCATTTTTCATCCAAAATAAAGTATATTTGAGATTGTTACTTTTAACCCACTACCTAATCTAATTAAAAAGTTGTGTATTGAAAATAAATTCTCGAAATGTTCTTTTTTCTTATATCTTTTGGTTATAAAATTACAAATAGTAAAATGTTTATAACGCATTAGAAAATTCTATGAAATTGTCCGCATAGTTACATTTATTATTAAACTTTCAATCCTCAATTCATGTTGTAGTACTAAGGAAAGGGTTTCAGTAATTAAATGGATTTGAGAGGATTTAAAGTTAATTTTTTTATTGTTTATTTCAGTGGATTTTGGAAGTAAAGTTTGTGAGAATTAGTGTAGAATTTGATTGATGTGACAGATCAAAAAATTTTACTTCCAAATTCATTCTCACTTACCTCCAAAATCCACTCAAATATATAACAAAAGATTTACCTTCAAATCCTCCCAAATTCATTCAAGTGAACAAGGGCCAAAATTTGAGTTCTAATTACATCAAACTCATCATTCAACCTACTAAGGAACTTTATAATGCAATCTTCTTTACCAATTTGTTTTTCGTCGTTGCTAGCTACATAAACACATTTAACACTGGATCATGTGGTGGAAGACCCACTGCACAAGGAGGATTTTCATTTTAGTTATTACAAGAACTTAATGTTTTTCCTGCCATCATGGGAAATAAATATTTAAAACTCTTCAAATTCAAGAGCTATAATTGTAAAATACAGATAAAAAAAAGTCACAAGGGACAAAGAAAATTAAGACTTGAGAAATAATTTCTTCTTCGTTTATTCAATTTAATAAACAGAAAAAACCAGTAACAACATATATAAGTGTTTGATTGTTCGAGACCAAACACTCCTAATAGCATAAAACCTAACGGGGTCTTACTTACTGTACACCACGATTTCTTTCCACATCCATAAAATTTTCAAAATAACCATTTTACTGTTTGAAAAATTGTCTTCCAGAATTACGTTCTAGAAACCTTACGGAATTTCCAGAATTATATTTCCTAATGAAATTATAGGAACATAGTTTTCGAAATAAATTTTTTAGAATAGAATTTTTCAGATACATGTATTATACATGTATTATAGAATAGAGTTTTCAAAAAAAAAGTTTAAAATAATATATAATATCTTTCGGAATGAGGTTTTTATATACTTCTAATATATTGTGAAAGTCATTTTTAAAATATATTTGGGAAAGAGCTTTTTCAAGATGATTTTTTTTTTGTGCATTTTTTTCTTTTCTATGTCTAGAACATTCTCTCTCGTCTTCTTCCTCTGCAAAAGTAATGATGAAAGCGGCGGTGATAGCAGTAATAATGACAATATGACGATGTGGTAAAGTTTTAGAGAATATTTGAGTTTGTTCCTATTATTATGGATACAATTAGTAATTGTGGGGTGCATGAAGCAACAGCAGAGTATTACAACAACTGTCAAGTCTGTACATGATTATTACAAGGCTGATGGCAGAGAAACATCTCATTAATATTCAGGAACCATGACTAACAATAGTTAGAAAAAACTTGAGCAAACCTATGGATGAAGAACACACCTCAGCAAGACACCAAATAAAAAAACCCTTTTAGCATCATCAATGTAATTGTTCCTGCGAAAAAACATTAAGAAAACATGGAAAACATAACTCATTAGAATGTATCAAAACTTAAAAAGAATTTGACTACAATAATAAAGTAGGCTTCCTCTCTACTTTAGGCAGCAACGACTATATGGGAAAAAAAAAGGGCATTATTGTATTTTAGACCTTGTCTATATATAAACTATTGAATTTGGTAACTGTTCAAGAAAGGGAAAAAAGAAAAGCACTTGGGTGAGAACACTCTTTTTTCATATGTTTCGGTGTACATTTGTCCGGTGTGTCTTTATTGCTCCTGGCTGTCTGGGACGCTGTCTGGGACGCTGTCTGGGACGCTGTCTGGGACGCTGTCTGGGACGCTGTCTGGGACGCTGTCTGGGACGCTGTCTGGGACGCTGTCTGGGACGCTGTCTGGGACGCTGTCTGGGACGCTGTCTGGGACGCTGTCTGGGACGCTGTCTGGGACGCTGTCTGGGACGCTGTCTGGGACGCTGTCTGGGACGCTGTCTGGGACGCTTGCTCTTCTCCAATTGTTGCTCTTCATACTCGCCAAAGGAGGGGGAGGTACCTGCAAAGATACTCCGACGCTCAAGTCAGATGTGAATTATGGAGCCTCAGCTCTCAAGAGAGTAATTATGATACTGCTCTGAAATATTATTCTAGGGTCTCTAGAGCATAAAGAGAACGTACCTGGACCTTGGCCCTGTTACTGTATTTATAAGCAAAATAAGAAATAACCACCTTACCTAAAAATGTGGTTAGTGGCTTTAACCGTTTAAGATATTTTATGTAATAAAAATATAATATTTAAGACAAAATATCTTACCACTTAACATGCCCCCCAAGTCCGAGTTAACCGTTCTGTTTTATGGACGTGGTAACTATAGGACTTATGAGTTTGATGGAGGCTGTATTCGCTGTATTTGCGGTATTAGAGAGCGTGAACCAAGGATGACCGAGCGGTATAGGCTTTATAGCCGAAGGTCATAGAAGGTGAATGCTTGAGGCTACGGACGGTAGAGGTCGAGTAGCATGTGAGGCCAAATGATTGAAGCCAAGCGGACGACGGCCTTTGAGGTCGAACGTCAAATGATTGAACGCTCGTACACAGGGCTCGACGAGCGGTTGAAAGCAAAGGTCGAACACCTTTGAGGCCGAACGGCCAACTTCTTGAACGCTCGTACATAGGGGATGTCGGGCGTTTGAAACCAAAGGTCGAACACCGTTTAGTCCGAATGGCCGACTGTTTGAACGCTCGTGGCCATGGATTGTCGAGCGCGTGAAAGCAAAGGTCGAACACCTTTGAGGCCGAACGTCCGACGGCTTGAACGCTCGTAGACATGGATTGTCGAGCGCGTGAAAGCAAAGGTCGATGTTCTGGGTGTTCTAGGGCGAACAACTACCAGAGGGAATGTATCCCTTTTTTAAATGCTCCTGGGTGTTCTAGGGCGAACATCTACCAGGTCTGGGTGTTCTAGGGCGAACAACTACCAGAGGGAGTGTATCCCTTTTTTCAATGCTCCTGGGTGTTCTAGGGCGAACATCCACCAGGTCTAGGAGTGTTTTCCCAAATGCTCGGATTTTGGTTGACCGTCTACTGTGACCTGCATGAGATATATAATATATATATATATATATATATATATATATATATATATAAAATATAGATAAGACCGTTCGGTCATGATTTAAACCTGGCGGTCGAACGTTAGTTAGGCCAAATGCTGGGCGCTCGAGGTGGAGCGTCAAAGAGATCGGATGGCTGAGCGACAGTGAGTCCGAATGACCGAACGCTTTCTGCGGGAATCGCCGAACGTTAATGAAGCGATTGGCCGAAAGGTTGAAACCAAGATGCCGAATATCAGTAAGGGTGAGTGCTGAACGTTAGGAGGCCGAACAAGAGTATGGCCGAATGCTGGAGCACTCGTGTCGATGGATTGTCGAGCGATAAAGGCCGAAAGTCAATAAGGCCGAGTGGTCGAGTGTTGGAATTCTTGTGATCATGCATGGTCGAACGCTAAGGTCGGATGATCAAAAACTTGAGGCCAAAAAATGGCTGAAGGATTGAGAACGAAGGATTGAGGACAAGCGACCGAATGTCCGTGAGACCTAATGGTCGAACGACTATTGAAGCCAAATGGACGAGCGTCATTGAGACCAAATAGCTGATTATCAGTTCGGTCAAACGGTAGTGGCGCTCGAATACCGGAGCATCGTGTGGATGTGTGGTCGAGCGGTAGAGACCGAACGTCAATGGTGAGCGAAATGTCGAACGCTCTAGGCCGAACCGCCGTACAGATGAATTGTCGAGCGATTGATACCAAATGACAAACGCTTTTAAGGCCGAACGGCCGACTGATTGAACGCTCGTACACATTGATGGTCGACTGTTTGAAACCAAATGAGGAACGTCTGTAAGGAAGGCCGAACGGTCAAGGCCAAGCTGTCGAACGTCAAGAGGCCGAATGACTGAGCGGTTGAAACCAAAGGTCGAGTGACTGAACGTTAGTGAGGCAGAGTGCCGGACGCTTTTAGGCCACGGAAAGCCGAGCGATTGATGCGGGGTGGCCGAACGTTGGAGACGGACTTCTCGAACGTCGATGAGACGGATTGTTGAACGGTTGAATCCAAGCTGCCGAACGTCATTGAGGACGACTGGATAACATTAGTGGCGTCGAACGGCCTAATACTTAAGCGCTCGTGGCCTTGGATGGTCGAGCGGTTCAAACCACATGACGAACACTTTTGAGGTCGAACGACAGAATGCTTGAACGTTCGTTGACATGGATGGTCGAGCGACATAGGCTGGAAGGGCGAACGAAGTGACGAACACTTTAGGCCGAATCATCCGCAAGATGTAACGGCCGAACGATTGAGGCCGAGAGAACGAACGTCATTGATGCCGAACGGCTGATCATCAGTTGGGTCAAACGACCGTGTCGCTCGAATGCTAGAACGCTCGTTTCGAGGTATGGTCGAGCAGTAGAGACCGAATGTGAGGCCGAGCGGTTGACAGCAAGGACGCTCGTACACAGGGATTGTCGGGCGTTCGAATCCGAAGAGCGAGGCCGATCGGCCGATTGTTTGGACGCTCGTACACACTGATTGTCGAGTCTTCGAGCGTCCTCGTAGCCGAAAGGCCGAGCGTACGCGAGGCTGAGTGTGGGACGTTTGAGGACGATTGTTAGAGAGATCGAGTGACCGAACGTACAGAGGTCGAACAAGAGTATGGCCGAACGATTGAGTGTTGAGATCGTGCCTGACCGAACGCTAGAGGCCGAACGTCAAGGAGATGGAATGATGGTCGAATGATCAGTAAGTAAGAGTTGGGCCCTTGAGGCCGAACGTCAAGGAGATGGAATGATGGCCGAATGATCAGTAAGTAAGTGTTGGGCCCTTGAGGCCGAACGTCAAGGAGATGGAATGATGGCCGAATGATCAGTAAGTAAGTGTTGGGCCCTTGAGGCCGAACGTCAAGGAGATGGAATGATGGCCGAATGATCAGTAAGTGAGTGTTGGGCCCTTGAGGCCGAACGTCGATGATGAGCCAACATGTGTATGGCCGAATGGTAGACGCTTGAGACCACATAAAACGTCACAATTGAAGCAGAAGGGATGTGCACAAGTGACCGAACGTCCGTGAGACTTAATGGCCGAACGACGATCGAAGCCAAGAGGACGAACGTCATTGAGGCCAGATGGTTGAACATCAGTTGAGTCGAACGGTCGTGATGGTCGAATGCTTTAGGTCGAACGTCCATAGGGAAGAATGTCGGACGTTTTAGGCCGAACGCTTGAGACGCGGATGGCTGAACGGCTGAGGTCAAGGTGCCGAACGTCACAGATGCCGAGTTGTCAACCGGTCAAGGCCAGGTGATGAACGTCAGGATGTTTGAACGCTCGACACATATGGTGTCGAGCTTGACACTGTCGAACGGTGATGAGGACGGTTTTGTCGATCGGTCATTGTCGACACTCGGTCTTGCTGTCGACCAAGGTGGACGACCTTGGAGTGCGCCGAATGGTTGATCGCCAGGGAGGGTCGGATCGTTGAACATCAGTGTGGTCGAACGCTGGAACGCTTGTGACCATGGATGGTCGAGCGTCATTAAAGCCGAAAGGCAGAACGTTTGGCGAGGCTGATCGCTGGACGCTGGACGCTTGAAGTCGCACGTCCGTTAGATGAAATGGCCGATCATGAGTAGGGCCGAACGTCATAGAGGTTTACTAACCGAGCATCTCAGTTTGGTCGAATGACCGAAGGGTGGTGGATCCGAATTGCCGAATGAAGGAGTATTTGAGGCCATGGATGACCGACAACAGAGTGCGGCTCGTTCTTGGTGGTCCAACCAGAAATGATCCAGGGTCGTTCCAAGTTTGAATTTTGGGGAATAGAATTTGGGTTGGATGACGTGGAGGCAGAACTGAACGGCACGTGGATTGCGCGAGGGTTGCGGAAGACGTGGAGAAGGGGTCTGACCAGGCACCGAAAGGGTTTACCCTGGGTGACAACCGTCTCCTTCCCACCTCTCTGTAAAATTCTTTCTGCCCCAAAAAACCCTAGAATCAGCCATACTGCGGAACGGCCAATCCTGAGGCTGTCGTCGAGTTTGCTGCTGGCGAGCCTGCTCTTGTGACTGGAACCGAGCTCCTAGCCTTGGGTTTGTGATTTGGGAATTTAGGGTTCCTGTTGTTCTGTGATTTCTGGTGTAATTGGGAATTTGGGAAATTAGGAATTGTGGTTTTGATCTGGCGTGTTTTGGGGTTCTGAGGAGTGGCGCCAGCGAAGGTGCTGGTGTGGGCTGTTCACCGCATAACACGGCGGCTTGTTGAGAAGCATCGTGGACAGGAGTTAGGTGGTCTCCACCACTGTCGCCGGGTCAGCATGATCGTACCTGAGGGGCGATGGGGATGAATTAACAGTTCCCCTATGACAGCTATGTCTGATGGTGCGACGGAGGTTGATGGACGGACCCAATTTGAGGGGTTGTCTCTGCGCTGGGTCTGATCCGCGAAAGGGTGTGATTTCGCTGATGTGCTCACCGGCGCAACCTCGCAGAGGTGTTTGCGGTGGCGTTAATGGCTCGCGGAGGAAACTCTTGGTGGCAATGCAGCGATTTGAGGGAGTAGCTCTTTCCGAAAAAGTGATTCATCGAGGCCGAGGCTCCTCTTGTGGCTTCTTTGGGATTGCACTCGGCCCCACGGTGGGCGCCAAAATGTTTCGGTGTACATTTGTCCGGTGTGTCTTTATTGCTCCTGGCTGTTTGGGACGCTGTCTGGGACGCTGTCTGGGACGCTGTCTAGGACGCTGTCTGGGACGCTTGCTCTTCTCCAATTGTTGCTCTTCATACTCGCCAAAGGAGGGGGAGGTACCTACAAAGATACTCCGACGCTCAAGTCAGATGTGAATTATGGAGCCTCAGCTCTCAAGAGAGTAATTATGATACTGCTCTGAAATATTATTCTAGGGTCTCTAGAGCATAAAGAGAACGTACCTGGACCTTGGCCCTGTTACTGTATTTATAAGCAAAATAAGAAATAACCACCTTACATAAAAATGTGGTTAGTGGCTTTAACCGTTTAAGATATTTTATGTAATAAATATCAAAAGCGGTAAGATAGAATCTAATAGGCACCCACGTCTCTGGATTCAATAAGCACTTATCTTTCATAAACATCCTTAGTCCAACACAAAAGTTGTCACTATTTGAATACAAACAAAAGGAAAATTACCTTCTCTAATTTAAAGGAAAAAAATATTTTTTCTAACGGAAAAAGAACATATTGTTTAAATTATCAGCACAAAAGATACATTTATAAATATAGTATAATAATTAATTGTTAGTATGATGTTTATTTTGAGATTACGAAAATTTCGTATAAATGTATAAAAATAATTGAATTTCAAATATATGAAATATATTGCTAAAGCACCAGCATCCAAATTTGGATTTCAAATTTTTGTAATCAATTATGATTAGTGAAACATCTTAAAACAATTGTCTTATTGTTTTGTTTTTCAAAGATTTTTCATTAAACAATGTTTTATAAACTTAAGTGTTTAATAACTATTACTTACCTTTCAACCCCTGCAAAGAAAATTAAACATCGATTTAACGAAGGATATGTCGTTAACTGCACTCCTTTGTTTAAGGGGGAAGTTGGATTACTTAAAACAAAGAATAATAACATTATTTGAATTCTGGAATATTGACATGTTGGACGTAGTCGAGAACGAAAACTATATACCTCTAAAAGAAGAGAATGAGTTATTGGCTAGAAGCATATGGTCAGATGATTAAAAACAAAGTTACATTCTCAACTCCAAAGCTTGTAATTCTCTAATGTGTGCTTTATCTAAAGAAAAGTATAGGAAAGTCCAGGCCTTCAAAGACATCAAGGAGATGTGGGACACTCTTGTCATCACGAATGAAGGATCAAATGAAGTAAAGAGGAACAAGTTAAGTTTGTTAACCAAACAATAAGAGTTGTTCTCCATGTTGGACAACGAGAACACTCAAGCCATGTTCAACAGATTCCAGACCATCCTAATGAGATCTATGGGTAAGGTCTATTATAATTTTGATAATATTGATAAAATTCTACATAGCCTCCCAAGGCAATGGAGACAGTAAGTCATAACTCTCATAACATCCAAGAACCTTGATAGTGTAATTATAGAAAAGTAGGTTGGGATCCCGAAGGTTCATGAGCTTGAGCTACAACAGGACAATAGACTAAGAAAAAAAGATAAAAGCGTCACTCTCAAAGCTCAAAGACCATCTCCCACAAAGGCCTTCAACACTGAAGAATCTTCTGAAGAATCTAATGATGAGGAAGATTCGAATGAAGAAGAAGAAGATGACAAATTATTATTCATCTCAAAGAAAATTCACTCCATGTGCAAAAAGAAAAGAAACACTTTGTTTAGAGGAAGAGGCATTGGGTCTACCTCAAGAAGTCAACCAAAGGATAAACAAAAGGAAGGACTGGTGGTTTGTTACAAATGCAAGAAGCCAAGGCACTTTAGATTAGGCTCAAATGAGGAAGTAGATTTCATAGACTTACACTTAGGCGTTCAGGCTTACAATGAACTTTGAATAACAATTTTTTCAAAGAAAATGAATCCTTGAAAATGATTTGATATCATTGAGAGACGAGACGAAATCATTGAAAGGGAAGCTGGTTGAGTATAAACGAGAAGTTGAAAATCTCATTTTAAAGAATGAAAGATTTGAAAAAAAGGCTCAACGATTGTCGAGGATGCTAAATGCATCAAAATACTTCAACATGAAAATGACATTTTATATAAAGGGTTAAATAGAACATTTGAGGGAAATGAGCATTTAGGGCTCCTAATCAAGGGTTGTAGACACCCTTATGATAAGAGATGATTAGGTTTTAAAAATAGAAACACTTATCCTATTCCTAAAATTAAAATTACTTATTGTTAAAGACAAAATCGTTTATACGCCTAATCGTCTAATACTCATTTGTAATCATGTGAAGATTATAGTGGAACCAGTATAAAATCTCTTGTGCAATTATCTCTTCTCTTACCTAAATGATCCTCTTGTGAAAACCTGCAATCGTGCTTTATTTCCAAACACAAGAATCTTCCAAGCTAAATGATATTTTTCATGAAGAAAGTTCTTAATAAAATGTTGAAGTATCTACATTCTGAATAGCACGACAAACTTTTTTTATTATACAAATCTATTGAGTCAAGCCTTTAATCATTTAAAGGAAAATTTCAAGAGCTCGGTAGCGTGCTATATCAGGAGGGTTGTGAAAAATTTTCCATTAACACTATTCAACCCCTCCCCCTTCTAGTGTGTTTTTGGTACTTCGCTTATTTTGTTAATCCCAATGATAAAAATACTAGTTATACATCAACTTCTGAACATAAGAAGATGTCCAAATCCAATAAGAAAGGATAAAATGCTAGATGGGTACCTAAATACAAAATAATCTTTCTTGCAAATATGCTTAGCATTCGAAAAGAAACCCATGTCCTGGTACCTGAACAGTGGGTACTCATGACACATGACCGGGAGAAAGGTGTATGTTCCAAAGTCTAAGGAGTAAGAAGGGAGGAATAGTAACCTATGAAGGAAACCAAAAAGGCAAAATAATTGGCATTGGAAAGATATGTACAGACATTTCCCCCTTTATTGATAATGTATTCATTAACATAATTTGTTTAACATAAGTCAATTATGTGACAGTGAATATAATGTTGTTTCCGAAAAAGGCCAATGTAGAGTCATAGACAACAAAGGTCTACTAGTATTTTCTGTTGATAGGCAAGGAAACTTATACAAGATAGACCTAAATGAGTTGCATGCTCAAAGTGTTTCATGTCTAGTGTCTATAAAAGATGAGGCAATGATATGGCATAATAAATATGGACATGCAAACATGAGATTAATCTCAAAGTTGCAATACCATGACATTGTGAGAGGGTTGCCTAAAGTGTCATTCAACACAGTCTTTTGTGATACTTACGTGAAAGACAAACATGTCAAAGAATATTTTAAATGTAAAAATGTTATTTATACTAAAAGACCTTTTGAGTTGTCTCATATAGATGTATTTGGTCTTACAAAAACCACATTTGTAAGTGATAAATGCTATGGACTAGTAGTAGTCGACGACTTCACTAGATGGACATGGGTAAAATTCTTAACCTATAAGGATGGTGCTTTTGACACCTTTTCTAAACTTTATAAGGTAGAAAATAAAAAAGATTGTAAGATTATGACAATCAGAAGTGACCATGGTGGAGAATTCGAAAATGAACATTTTTAAAAAATTTACGAAAATTCTTAAATAAATCAAACTCATAAAAAGATAGAAAAAAAACAAAGAAAAAAACCATTACAAAACACAACATCCATTTATTTGAAAATTGAAAATTTTATAAAAAAGGAACAAAATAAAATAAAAATTAATAAGTCTAAATCTATTTCTATTGAACCTAACTATCCGCCTTAGTTTCACTCTTCTCCAATTTCCATCTTATCATTGAAGAAAGAAATAGGGAGAGAAATCGAAGTTCACCTAAAAGTTATATATTTTGTGGGACCATTTTGATGAATAATATAAAGCAGTAAATGTAAGGTTCTATATAAAACCAAAGCCGTTTTTGGTTAGTATTGGTTGAACACACTCAAAACACCTGCTGTTAATTGGTCATTGTCTTGTTGCATTCTTTCTCAATCTCACAAGTTCTTTTTCCTTTCCATTTCTTCATTATTGTGTACACAAATATTTCCCAAAAACTATTGTCAAATTATAGATCAATTTATAATATATAATTAAGTATAAATCTTATTTTAAGGTTTTGTAGAACTAAATTATATTTAAAATCTATTTCTTAATAATTAAGACTTTAAAATATCTCATTTTATATTTAAATTCAATTCACATATTCAAAGTAGTCAAATTATACAATAACTCTGCTAAAAAGAAAGAAGATAATGCAAAACAATATAATAAATAATAAAAATATTGAATTAATATCATTTTTAGTTGGGATGAATATTAGATCTTTTTACAAAAAAATGGTGTGATTCAAAGTTAATATTACAAAAGTTAGGCATTTTTTTAAAAATAATTTTTTTTATCACCACGAGCAAGTCAATTTTAGTTTATATTGTGACATCCCAAAATATATAGAAAAGACATACATATAATAAAGACGTCATCATGCATAATATAGGAAAGCAGTCAAGAGTAATTAGGATTTCAGTCATCCTTAGAATAGTGTGGAATTGAAAACTAGAGTATTAGAGTTTCTCCCCGGAAATTACAGAGAATTTAAAACTTTAGATGCATTAAAGTCCTTCAAAATAATATGAGTTCATGGAATTAAAAACTAGCAAATCTAAGTTGTAGCACTGCCGTCCCCATCAAGAGCTGCTTCCAAAGTGTCCTCCTCGCTATCTGCTCCCACCCAAGTGGATGATTATCGCAAAAGGAAACATACACAAGCAACAGCAACCAAGCAAGCAAGGGTGAGCTAGATATAAAATCATGTTATAACAGTCACAGGCAACATGAAAATAAAGACAAATACAATACACAACACACACATGACTTGTTGCACTTAAACTTGACTCGTCCGGACTAGAATGATTGTCAAGCTATGGCAGGTTATGCACTCGTGGTGGCCTCTATTGCTTAGCAAAGCCATTGCCAATGGGTTTTACCCTACCACACTCACGAGGTTAGTCCGTCATCACTCACCTTGGGCCATACTGGAAGCACCCAAGACTAGGATCCTGCTACTCTTCACCACATGAATCAATCCTCTCTACTTGAGAATGAAAGACCATTGGAGCGTCAGGAAAACCCCCAAGACTGAGCTACCATGCAATTCATTCTAAACATTACTAGGGCACTACCTTGAATTTTCTCCTGAAAGATCAAGGAATTACGTCCAACACTACAGGGCACCACCATGTGACCTCCCTTTGATATCCATGGAATTACGTCCATCAACCATACTAGTACAAGCACATATTTTTAACCACCAAACATGTTTCACATACTCACATACTTGTAATATAATCACATTATCACATCATACTATGCGTTGCAATCATCCCACACACTTAATTCAACCCAAACCAAAAGCAAAAGGGGCTGGAACCCAACACTATGAGCTTTGGCCGAGCGCTTAAAGCTTTGGCCGAACGGTATGACTTTGGCCTCGCATTGAGAGCTCTGGCCGAACGCAATTTAGACCACTTACCGAGACCGAGCACCATCAAGACTGAACGCTACCAAATTACACCTGACCGTACGGTACCAAATCAACACCTGACCAAACAGTACCAAATCAACCCTGACCGAACGGTACCAAATCAACCATAACCGAACGGTACCAAATCAACACCTAACCGAACGGTACCAAATCAACCCTGATCGAACGCTACTAAATCAACTCTGACCGAACGCTACCAAATAAACCCTGACCGCACGGTACCAAATCAACACCTAACCGAACGGTACCAAAACAACACTTAACCGAACGCTATTAAATCAACCCTGACGGAACGCTACCAAATAAACCCTGACCGAACGCTACCAAATCAACACCTAACCGAAAGGTACCAAATCAACACCTAACCGAACGCCATTAAATCAACCCTGACCGAACGCTACCAAATAAACCCTGATCGAATGCGACCAAATCAACACCTAACTGAACGCTACTAAATCAACCCTGACCGAACGCTACCAAATAAACTATAACCGAACGCTACCAAATAAACCCTGACCGAACGCTACTAAATCAACACCTAATCGAACGGTACCGAATCAACACCTAACCGAACGCTACCAAATAAACCCTGATCGAACGGTACCAAATCAACACCTAACCGAATGGTACCAAATCAACACCTAACCGAACGCTACTAAATCAACCCTGACCGAACGCTACCAAATTACACCTGACCGAACGCTACCAAATCAACACCTGACCGAACGGTACCAAATCAACTCTGACCAAACAGTACCAAATCAACCATAACCGAACGATACTAAATCAGCACCTGACCAAACGCTACCAAATAAACCCTGACCGAACGGTACCAAATCAACACTTAACCGAACGCTATTAAATTAACCCTGACCGAACGCTACCGAATAAACCCTGACCGAACGCTACCAAATCAACATCTAACCGAACAGTACCAAATCAACACCTAATCGAACGCTATTAAATCAACCCTAACCGAACGCTACCAAATAAACCCTGACCGAACGCTACCAAATCAACACCTAACCGAACGCTACTAAATCAACCCTGACCGAACGCTACCAAATAAACCCTGACCGAATTTGTTCAAGACCGAACTCTAGGGCTTTTGGCCGAGCATGTATAGCTTTGGTCGAACGGTTTGATCTTTGGCCGAACACTAAGAGCTTTGGCCGAACGGTTTGATCTTTGGCTGACCTCTAAGAGCTTGGCCGAACGGTAGGACCTTTGGCCGAGTACTGAGACCTTTGGTCGAACGCTATGAGGCCGAACGCTACCTAGATATAGGGTAACTAAAACCAAACGGTACTGACCGAGAGTAGCACCAAACCGAATGATATAAGACTGAGAGCAGCATAAGACCGAATGGTCAGCTGTAGCGTTCTGCATATTTCTGCAGAATTGCAACCAGACTCTAGAGTACCATCTCCATTTTCCCCAGATCGATTTACAACACAAATTTTCAGTTCCACAATTACTCATACAGATCCATACAAAACAAGGTCACTCTAAACACAAATTTGTTCATCAAACAACAGAATATTACAGATCTCAGCACATGTATTGTTCATAAAATCCATAGAAAAGTATCTAGCTCCCCTTACCTGGGTTTCTCCAAGCACAACTATTGAAATTGTCCTAGCAGTACCCTTGACAGCACAAGAAATCAACCTGCCCCGATCGGAAAGAAGAAGATGTTCGGTAGAAATGAAGCCCTCTACTCCGCAGACCCTTGGGTAGCACCAAAATCGAATTCCTATGGTTCAAGGAGCTGGGAATCTAGAGAGAAGTCAGAGAAAATTAGGGCTGAAGTTTTAGAGAGAGGATGTGGCTTTGAAGAAAATGTGCAGAACTTGATAAAGTTAATATGGTTTACACATTAATAAAATAAAGAAAAAGTCTCTCCTTTAATTTAATTTCTTTTCTTTCTTATTTAATATAATTACACGTCCTTACATATATCATGTGGTTAAAATTTGTTTGATAGTGTTGACCTTACGTGTTAATTTTTTAATAACAAAACCCAATTGATTATGATTTAGAACAATCTATTTAAACAATATAATTTTAGTATATAATAAAATAAGTTGAAATGATCAATTTTTTTAACTAATCTCATCAAGATTAATTACAAAATCATAAAAACAAATTTAACAAAAATATAAATTTTTATTTTATTTAAAAATTTGATTGGTTAGAAATGTTTTCTAAATCTTCAATTATTATGAGGTATACTAATATTTTAAAATAGTTGATAAAAATTTAAATATATATTATATTTTATTATATTATAAATATTTTCACAATTTATCACTTTGTAAGAGAAATGTACATAGAAAAAAATTAAACTAATACCTAAAAGCACCTTATTAGCTTAGAAACAAACTAAAATAATGTTTGAATATGATACGGAATATATCATAATATGACAAATAGCGTATACTAGAAAATCCTTGTAAATATATCCTTATAACTTTTTTGGTTTAATAGTGAATTTTGTCCCCAGTTATGTTGACAAATCTCAATTTAGTCCCACGTTTTAAAAGTGTTAGAAATGAATCCTCACTTTTAAAATTTTGAGTCAAATTAGTCTCTTCCGTTAAATATAAATAAACGACAGAAAACAGTACTAACATCAAGAGGAGTATTCTGTTTACCGCATCCATATGTTCTTCACTGGGATTATGCATAAATTGGCTCACCACGCTTATAGCATAGGCAATATCAAGGCGAGTATGTGACAAATAGATAAGTTTCCCCACCAATTTTTGGTATCTTCCTTTATCCGCAGGCACTTGGTTTGTGTATTATGAAAGTTTGTGATTTTGAACAATTGGAGTATCTGCTGGTTTGCAATCCAGTAGCCCCACCTCAGCCAATAGATCCAACACATACTTTCTTTGAGACAAGAAAATGCCATTTTTCGACCTTGCCACCTCTATTCCCAAAAAATACTTGAGTCCCCCCAAATTCTTCATCTCAAACTCAGCTGCCAACTGCTCTTGTAGTCTTGTAATTTCTTCTGTATCATCTCCAGTAATGATCATATCGTCTACATAAACAATTAGAGTTGTCACCTTTCCTTGTCGAGGCTTAAAGAATAGAGTGGGATCTGTGTTACTTTGGTTAAAGCCATAACTCCTCATAGTTGAGCTAAACCTTCCAAACCATGCTCGAGGTGATTGTTTTAATCCATATAATGTCCGCTCTAACTTGCATACCACCTTGGTTCTAGAAGAGGGCATATAGCCTGATGGGATATCCATATAAACATCTTCTTCAAGATCTCCATGGAGAAAAGCATTCTTCACGTCGAGTTGGAGTAGTGGCCGATCTAAATTTGCTGCAAGTGATAACAAGACTCTAATAGTATTTAGTTTGCCCACTGCTGAAAAAGTCTCTGTATAATCTATTCCATAAGTCTGTGTGAACCCTTTTGCCACTAGCCTTGCCTTGTGTCGATCAATGGATCCGTCAGCTTTGTATTTGATTGAAAACACCCATTTGCACCCCACTGTCTTTTTTCCCTTGGGAAGTGGTATCAACCTCCATGTATTATTCTTTTGTAAGGCCTCCATTTCCTCTCGTATGGCTTGTGCCCACTTAGGACTAGCTAATGCTTCTTCCACATTCTTTGGAATATGACAGGAGAATAACGTCTCTGTGAAGACTTGAATAGGCTTTGATAATGTTGAGTAGACACATAATTTACAATGGGGTACTCGGATTGCCCTTCTTCTATATTAGGAGAGTACCTATTTGGTGGCTTTCCTCGGTTGTTCCTCATAGGTAATACATATCTTACAGGAGTATTAGTAGATGAAGAGATAATAGAAGAACTTACCTCAGGATTGTTCTCAATGAAAGGGACGAGTGCTTCGGAGCGAGAGGGCTCTTCAATTCCTTTATTGATGTACACTTCATTGACGGGGACTTCTTCACTAACAATTTTTTCACGAATTTCTTCACTAGTAATTCCTTCATTAGTAGAAGGATTTTCTTCACTCTGTTCCATTTTTGTAGGTTCATCATGGATTACTCCTTCAATTTCTTATTCATGCTCTCCAGTTTGTTTTTTTTTCAAAAACTGATGATGGAGCTGCCAAGTACCAATTTGGCTCTTTATTCATGGACTCCCCCTAGAGAGCATAATTGGGTACTATAGGAGAAAAGAAAGGTTCAGATTCTAGGAAAGTCATATCCATAGTGATATAGGTTCTATCGGTGGTAGGATCAAAGCATTTGTAGCCTTTTTATGCAGTCCATAGCCCAAGAACAAGCACCTAACAGCACACGGATCAAGTTTGGTTCGTTGGTTTTTCTGAAGTTGAACAAAAACCACACACCCAAAAATCCTAGATTGAAGTATCAACATGGTAGGTAATTGTACATGAGAGGAGAGTACGTGTAGAGGTGTTTTAAACTGCAAGACCTTGGAAGGCATGCAGTTAAGGAGGTATACCGCTGCAGTTACCGCATCGTCCCAATGGCGAGTGGGAACATGGGTGTCAAGAAGGAGAGCATGTGCTGTCTCCAAGATATGACAATTTTTCCGTTCGGTAACACCATTTTGTTGTGGAGTTTGTGAGCATGAGGTCTCGTGAAGAAGACCATGTTGTTGGAAGTATGCTTTAAAGTGATGGTTAACAAACTCCCCTCCATTGTCTAATCGAAGAACTTGAATCTTGACTGAAAACTGATTATGAATCATGACATGAAAATTCTGAAATATTTGAAACACTTCATCTTTAGTCTTCATCAAATAAAGCCATGTCATTCGTGTGCAATCATCGACAAATATTACAAACCAACAGTGATCGGATACAATAGTCCTAGGGGAAGGTCCCCACACATCAGAGTGTATTAGATCAAAAGGAACACTTCTTTTATTCAAACTCATATGATAGGAGTTTCTATGGCTTTTAGCCAGAATACAAGTATTACATGTAAACTCAGCATTTTTCAAATTTAAAAATCAATCTGGAAATAACTTTCTCAAATAATCGAACAATGGATGTCCCAACTAACGATGCCAAAACCATATTTCCCGTTCTTTGCCATTGATCTGGTGATGCACATGATATGCTTCTCCTTTGTTAAAATCATCAAGGTAGTATAGCCCCCCCCCCCCCCCCCCCCCCACACACACACCACACCTCCCCCACCCTCCCTCCCTCTTAGTACCACGTCCAATAAGCTTCTTGCCGAGAACATTCTGAAGAAGGCAAAAAGTAGAGTACATCAATACCACACAATTGAGTTCTTCAGTTATTCTACTTACAGATGTCGCAACCGGAATCGCGACGGGACGACGATCCAAAAAGAAACGGGTTTTAAAAAGAGATTTGGAGTCGCCACCATAGTTTATTATGGAAAACTATGGAAAACTATGGAAAACCTCAAAACGATAAAGCACGGTCCACGAAAACCAAAGATTGGGTTCGGGAGTCGGTTACGCGTGGGGAAGGTGTTAGCACCCCACAACGCCTGCCCTAAGGCAATACCTTTAACTACATGCACGAATATGATGTGGTTTTCAAAATGTTTAATTATCCCCTAAAATAAAATTCTAAATAAACAAAACATATTTTTTTAATTTTTTGGGCCCGACAAGGATTGACCTTGCTCCTACGTATTCTCATTCAAAATGAGAAATCAGGGTTACGTAGTTCTAGTTAAGAGATTGTTTGTTGTTTGGAAAAGCAGATGTTTTTAATTTTTGGAGATTTTATGTTTTTAATATTTTCGAGAAAAAGAAGGTAATGAGTACTAGGCCAACGCGAACGGTCGCACGAGTACTCATACCTTTAAAACGATATTTAAATATGTTTAATTATTTTTTTAAAAAAGGAAATAACGATATTAAGCACTAGGACGATGCGGATGATCACACGAGCACTCATACCGTTATTTACTTATTTAGGAAGACTTGAGAGTATTGAGTGCTAGGCTGATGCGGACGATCGCACGAGCACTCATACCCCCGTTTAATATTACGTAAATAAGCTTTAAACGTATTTTTGAAATTTTATTTAAGAAAAGAAGAAAAAGGTTTTTAGCACAAGGACGACGCGAGCGGTCACACGTGCGCTTAAACCTTTAAATATTTTTGTAATAATTTTTTATAAGAAAGAAGAAGAAGAGGTTTTCAGCACAAGGACGACGCGAGCGGTCACACGTGTGCTTAAACCTTTAAACATTTTTGTAATAATTTTTATAAGAAAGAAGGAGAAGAGGTTTTTAGCACAAGGACGACGCGAGCGGTCACACGTGTGCTTAAACCTTTAAACATTTTTGTAATAATTTTTATAAGAAAGAAGAAGAAGAGGTTTTCAGCACAAGGACGACGCGAGCGGTCACACGTGTGCTTAAACCTTTAAACATTTTTGTAAGAATTTTTATAAGAAAGAAGAAGAAGAGGTTTTCAGCACAAGGACGACGCAAGCGGTCACACGTGTGCTTAAACCTTTAAAAATATTCTTGTAAATTCTTTTATTTAACCTATAAATATTATATATTTCAGGATAAGTATATGTCTAAAATAATTAGATAGAACAAAATAAGATAAGAGAATAATAAATATATAAAAAATATAAAAATAAAATAAATAAGCAAAAGAAATCAAAGTGGCCGAACGAGCGTTCGTTGGGGATAGGACGAACGTTAACTGGTAAAGGACACTAAATGACGAGTGTTCGTCGAGAGAGTTAACGAGCGGACGTTTAAAAATGTGGGATGAATGACGAGCGTTCGTCGAGAGAGATAATGCACGGACGTTGGGAACGAAAGCTGAATGACGAACGCTCATTGAAGACATGACACTGAGAAATTGAGGCTGAGAGACGAGCGTTCGTTGGGGAGATAATGAACGAACGTTTGGTCAGGAAGCTTAATGACGAACGCTCGTTATTGAAATGACGAACGGACGTTCATAAATGGAAGATTAAGGACGAACGCTCGTTATTGAAATGACGAACGAACGTTCATGAATGGAAGCTTAAAGACGAACGCTCGTTATTGAAATGACGAACGGACGTTCATAAATGGAAGCTTAATGACGAACGCTCACGGTTGGAATGACGAACTGACGTTCATGAATGAAAGCTTAAAGACGAACGCTCGTTATTGAAATGACGAACGGACGTTCGTAAATGGAAGCTTAATGACGAACGCTCACGGTTGGAATGACGAACGGACGTTCATAAATGGAAGATTAAGGACGAACGCTCGTTATTGAAATGACGAACGGACGTTCATGAATGTAAGCTTAAAGACGAACGCTCGTTATTGAAATGACGAACGGACGTTCGTAAATGGAAGCTTAATGACGAACGTTCGCGGTTGGAATGACGAACGAACGTTTGGACAATGCAGCTTAATGACGAACGCTCGTTATCGAAAATGACGAACGGACGTTTGGACAATGCAGCTTAATGACGAACGTTCGTTATCGAAAATGACGAACGGACGTTTAGACAAGACAGCTTAAGGACGAACGTTCGTTATTGACACGACGAACGGACGTTCTTAAGGATGAACGGACGTTCAAAAATGTAAGCTTAAGGACGAACGTTCGTTATTGAACGAACGTTTAAACAGTGTAGCTTAATGACGAACGTTCGTTATCGGTAATAAGGAACGGACGTTCGTTAGGGAGATGTCTAACAAATAGTCCGTCCAAGAAATGTCCGAACGGACGTTTGAATACGAGACTAAATAACGAGCATTCCAAAAGGGCCCAAGGTTCCCGGACGTGCGTTCATTTCTGGGCCAGGCCTAGTTGAATGGTTTTTAACCTAGAATTTCCTAGGGGTTCAGGAGGTTCATCCTCATTCACTCCTTCACGCCGGCTCGTGCCCTCTCCAGAGATCCAAGATCTCCTACTCAGCACCACGACTCACTGCCATCTCCGTCCGAGCCGGCCACCGTTGCTTCAACCAGAACACGTCTTGAGCTCGCCGGCGACGACTCGCGCTCCCATAACCACCGCCAGCCACGACACCACCGTCTCCATTCTTCTCTCTTCGAAAACCAGCGATTCTCATGTAGGGTTTTCCTCCGCCTTCATCTCCGATCCGCTCGCGTCATCACCACCCATCAACATCAACTTCACCATTACTAAAACTTCCACGACGACCACGACCACTGCCACGATAAGGCTCCCCGTGCCTATCCTCGTCTACCTCCTCGGTCACCTCCACGGCCACCGGATTCCCTCTCAACAGCCCCAGGCCACTGGGACTCAACGCCATCGCGCCATTAACCTCACCGGTGCCACTGGCGCCACTCTTCTCCTTCCCCATTCGAGGATTTTCTCGAATACCAAATGATCCCGCAACCCCACTTTTCCCTCTCTGCCTCCCCTAATTTCTTACTGTTTATTGATTGGTTTAATTGATTGATTCTCGTTAATTTGGTACTCGAAGAGATGAGTGTGTTGTGTGCATATGAACGTGAAGGGGATAATTGAATCTGTGATAATGGTATATGGGCTGGCGAGAATGGGGTGAATGGCGTTTAAGCAGTAAGCATACATGATGAATCTGGATGCACAAGTGGACAGAAACTTACCTGCTGCTATGGTTGCTGCTATCACTCTGTATCCGGTGACCTCCCCTAGCCTTTCGTTTTCTCTGCCGGTGCCAATAATGAATCTGGATGATGATTCCCCCAAATGATGGTCCCCGTGTGTGTCCTCCTTCTCCCTTTTTCTCTCCCTGATCCAACCAAAATCCTCCCCCCAAAATCTCAGAAAATATTCTCCTGTAACCACCTTGTCCCCCTCCTTCAGACATGTCCCACATACCCTTTTTCCACGTTTTTTTTTATTTTCTCCCTTTTTTAATTTTTATTTTATTTATTACTTTTTTTTTTAATTTGAGTTTTAATTTTATTTTTCAATTTTTTAATTATTTTGATTAATTAACTCTATTAAAACAAATTGAAGATAAGAAAAATAGAAATTGAATTAAAAGCAAAATTCTAAATACATAAAAAATAGAATAAAACAAAAAGGTAAAATAAAAAAAAACCAATAAAAACCCATTTTTTACAACCCGGACAAAATTGAGTGTTGACAGCTGCCCCTCTTTACTTAGATATTACTAAATAATATGAAAATTTAACCTTTTCGTATTATTTAAGTAAAGCTAAGTAAAGATAAAAACACTAATTTTGTCTGGGTTTCAATCATGAAAAAAAAACAAACAAAATGTTTCAAGTCACGATGCCAAACGACCAATGTCAAGTAAAGTATCAGTAACAAAAACTAAAACCTGGATTTGACCATTGCCTCGCAGAGGGCCAAACTCACAGAACATAAATTTAAATCTGACCATTGCCATGCAGAGGGTCGATAACAGAAAATTAAAACCTGGATTTGACCATTGCCTCGCAGAGGGCCAAACTCACAGAACGTAAATTTAAATCCAACCATTGCCATGCAGACGGTCGATAACAGAAAATTAAAACCTGGATTTGACCATTGCCTCGCAGAGGGCCAAACTCACATAACAGAAATTTAAATCCGATCATTGCCATGCAGAGGGCCGATAACAGAAAACTAAAACCTGGATTTGACCATTGCCTCGTAGAGGGCCAAACTCACATAACAGAAATTTAAATCCGACCATTGCCATGCAGAGGGCTGATAACAGAAAACTAAAACCTGGATTTGACCATTGCCTCACAGAGGGCCAAACTCACAGAACAGAAATTTAAATCCGACCATTGCCATGCAGAGGGCCGATAACAGAAAACTAAAACCTGGATTTGACCATTGCCTCGCAGAGGGCCAAACTCACAGAACAGAAATTTAAATCCGACCATTGCCATGCAGAGGGCCGATAACAGAAAACTAAAACCTGGATTTGACCATTGCCTCGCAGAGGGCCAAACTCACAGAACAGAAATTTAAATCCGACCATTGCCATGCAGAGGGCCGACAATACAAAGCAACGAACTGAAATTGACCATTGCCGAGCAGATGGCCAGTAATACAACAACGAGATGGGATTAGACCATTGCTTAGCAGAGGGCCATAAAACGAAAACTGGATTCGACCAATGCCTTGCAGAAGGCCAATATCGTAGGAGAAAAAACTTGAATTCGACCATTGCGAAGCAGAGGGTCGGTATCGTAGAAGAAAACTTGGATTTGAAACTTTCTGAAACGTTGGTAAACACTTAGCAAAACATCGAATAAACTTAAAAGCAAATGTTGTATTAACCTTTTCACAACTTCTCTTGTGCCTAAAGGATTTTTCAAACAAAATACCTTGCTTATTATGAAATGTATGATGTAATGTCATGAGGGTGCATGAATGAATAAACACATGAAACCTTTGCTTTTTTTTTTTATTTATTTTTTTTTTATTTATTTTTTTTTTTGACCACTCTCTCTTAATTAGACTGCCCATGTTTGAAACTCATTGTCAACATTGTCATCAAACCTGATGTACGTTCAAAACGTAATCATAAAATGTCGGGAGACAGTGAGCCCTCTAATGAGAAAGAGAAGGGTGTAACCATGAGTTCAAGTTCTCTTTATCGCTTCCTGCAATCCAATTTGGCCTGAACCCGAGAAAGTGAGGGAAAAATAGGGACGAGAAGTAGATAGCTGAATGATTGTATGTGGAGCTAACATTTGTGTTCTCCTCATCTGGGAGGTATGGTTAACATAGAAACATGTAGGGCCCACAAGACTGCCCCAATTTTGTTGTGCACAGTAAGTACGATTTGGGGCGGTGAAAAGGTTTGGGTAGGAAGGATTGTCCCAGTTGAGGGTTCCTTCTTGACATGACGATTGACGGGGAGACTTTACATTGTATTTTCACTTTTCATTTTCAATGTCCTTTCTTTTCTTCTAGTGATGATATCAGTCACCACATCATTCCTTCCCAGAGTTAAGTTCGTAAGAAAGACCAGAACGAACAAACTTCATTCGGCGTGGACTTTAATCGGCTTGTAACGTGGCTAAAAGGCAAACGGGTTATGAAAGAAATGGATAATGAAAGCTCAAATAAGTGTTTAACGGCTAAACCATTTTAACAAGAATCATCTGCAAAGTGCTGAGTCAACCAGTTTCTAAGAATTTAAAACTCTGGACATTCTATTATTATTTTTCCATTCATTCCTTTACTTTCTTTCTTTCCCTTTCGGTCACTTGTTTTGTTGCATCTGTTGTAGCCCCCTTTTTTTTTTTTTTTTTGGCTTCTTTTTTCTTATCTTTTTTTTTACAACAATTTTCTCATTGATTTTGGATGTCCTTGATGTACCTTTTAGGTTGACGTTGATATGCGAATGACCCTTGTCTAGGGTGATGAAAAATGATTACGACTTACGGCTCAAAGTGGGTGCAATTGATTAAACCTCTTTTATCATTTGGATAAAGAAAACGGCCACACGTCATCCTGAAGCTTGCTTGACTTGCTTTCTACAACCTTAACCATGAGACGAAATTCTGTAGCAGTTGACACATCGACTTCATTTTTTCAAAAATTTGTTTTTTTTTTTTTTTTTTTTGCTCCCCAATCGCGGATCATTGGGCATGGGTACAATGATGACAACTGCCCCAGTGTTATATCCATGACAATCCTTTGTTTTGAAGGGAAATGAAAAGGTTAGGGGTTCACGCAATAAGAAAGCGGATGCTTTAACGAGAAATGAACACAGGTTACCCCCGAAACTCTGAATCAGGAGAAGACTCACATCTTTGCCATTTCCAGTTATTGTTTTTTTTTTTTTTTTTTTGGATTTTGAACGTACTATGCCCTAGACAACCTAATTGACAATGAATTCAACATGTGCATTTTTATTCTCTCCTTTTTTAGTCTTTCACGACATCCCTCAGGATCGAGCTGGTGCCAACCGAATATACCCGTGATGCTTTTACTCATGTGTGCTTAATTATCATTACCTTTATTTTCCTTTATTTACCTAAAAGCTCAGCGCGACATGCAATATTTCAAGAAGCGTGCAAACAAAAATTATGAATGAAACCATGCAATATTTATTGAATGAAATAACACAGAGTACAACAAACTGTAAAGATCATGTCAATATCCCTTAATATTGATCCCCTATCACGGAATCATCATGTGTAAAACTTTTTGACTGCACCCGAATTAACCGGTAATGGTAACTCCTCTCCATCCTTCCTTGTGAGAATTAGTGCCCCACCAGAAAATGCCTTCTTCACTACGAATGGCCCTTCATAATTCGGGGTCCATTTGCCCCTATGATCCTTTTGTACAGGCAAGATCATCTTCAACACCAGCTCACCTTCGTGGAATTCTCTGGGATGCACCCTTTTGTCAAATGCATTTTTCATTCTTCTTAGTTTTTCGCTTGACTGGAAGGTATTCCGGTTTAAGTGGGAGCTTGTGTTGCACAATATTGGTATCCAAACTTGGCATGTCATTGTAAGACCAAGCGAACACATCCTTAAACTCCTTCAATAGGGCTTGCAACCCTTTCCTCACTTCCTTTTTCATGCCAGTACCGATTTTTACTTCCTTTCTCTTCTTCCTCTCCCAAGTTGAGTACTTCAACCTCTTCCAGATGAGGTTTTATCTCTTTAGACTCTTGTTCCACTAATCTCAAGAGCTCTGGAGAGGGTTCCGGATTATCTTCATAATCATCTTCCGTATTATCGATAGGGTGTTCAAAATTAGGAATATCGACATTGTTATTTTCAAAACTTTCATTGTCACATCTGCATTATTTAAATTTATGAAAAAAAAAGAATAAATAAAAAAGGAAAAAAAAGATGACTAATGCGAAATGATGATAAAAACAAACACGATTCGATTATCACGCTCAGCACAAAAACTAAACGTCAACCCGTAAGTCATGAATCCTAAAGCCCTGGGTGAAGCTATAGGATTAATTAAAACTATTACATCTTATTCAAATTAAGCATCACGGGTATATTCAGAGTTTCAATTGTTGAGTGGTGCATCTGGGGAGCCGGCCCGCACGAAACTTGAGCATTCAAAGCTATCTTCATCCTCCACGGCTGTTATATGGCCCGTGTTGATCCAACCAGCACTACGAAATTTTTCCCTGATGTCACGAATACAAATCTTTTCCACCCTGGGTTCACGCCTTTCTACACGAGCTAGACCGCACTCTCTCCTTTCTTCCATCAGCCTTCCCGTTTTGTAAGGAAAGGGAGACGGCGCCCGGATGATGACAGACAACTTTTCTTCAGCCTCTGGCACAGGGGTGGTTCTAGTGAAATGGATCACCAACGGCTCAGGCAGAGTTACGTCGGATTCTCCACCAATCTGTGTAAACACTTCCCCCTCCTTATCCTTGTAGCATACTTGCATCAAACCCCGATCCAGCAGGTCTTGCAGAACATACTCAAATTCACCACATTCCTCAATAGAGTGCCCATCATCCGGATGAAGCGCGCATGTTACATCCTCGTCATAATCACCTTTTAAAAGGCCCACCTTTATCAGCGCCTTGAAGATAAACTTTCTGGAACTTCGGATTCCACCCGCATCCCTTATCAACTCATGTTTTCCATCCTCGATGGCATTCGTCGAGGCACTCCCATGCTCAGAAAGTGGGTTAGTCTCAATGCTGGGTTTATCTTCTTGAAACTTTAACCACCCAGAGTCGATTAGAGTCTGTACTTTGTGTTTAAAAGCCAGACACCTCTCAGTTGAGTGACCAACACCTCCCCCATGGTAACTACATTTGGCCTCTGCATCATAACCCCTGGGATACGGAGGTTGCATGGGCTTCATTGGACAAATAGCAACCAAACCCCTTTGGACGAGTTGGGGTAACAATTCTGTGTAAGTTGTAGGGATAGGGGTGAAATTAACAAATTGGTTCCTTCTTGGGTAAGTATTTTGGCCCGCATTCTGATTTGGACCTGCAATTGCCCCAGCCCTCCAAGTATCAGTTGGGGGCAATGGCGGTTGATAATACCCTTGTTGTTGTTGAGGCCTGGCTTGATGAGCGAACGCCGCATTAGCTGCAAGATGGGGTTGCCCCAAGTATGGTCGGAAGCTATGAGCGGGAGCTTGACCTCTCCATACAGGCATTGTCGATGCCGCATGCACATCCCCTTCCTTCTTCTTTCCCGCATTAAAATTGGTTTTTTTGTAATTTGCAGTTGCGGGCGAACTGTATGCAATTTTCCCACTTTTAACCCCAATTTCTATCCTTTCGCCTATTATAATGATATCAGCGAAATTGGCAGACACGTTCCCGACCATGTGCTCGTAAAATGGCGGCTGGAGAGTGTTCACAAACATTGCCACCATTTCTCTATCATACAAAGGTGGTTCGACTTGTGCAGCTAACTCTCTCCACCGTTGGGCATATTCCTTGAAAGTTTCGTTGTCCTTCTTTGACATATTTTGCAGCTGTAAACGATCTGGTGCAACATGGGTATTGTATATGTATTGTTTCACAAAAGCATCAGCCAAGTCCGCCCAACAACGAATTTGAGTCGGCTCCAAATGAGTATACCAGTTTAATGCCACTCCAGCCAAACTATCTTGAAAAACATGGATGAGCAGCTGCTCGTCATAAGCATATGCAGCCATCTTTCTGCAAAACATGGTTAGATGGCTCTTTGGGCATGTATTTCCCCTATACTTCTCAAAATCTGGCGCTTTGAACTTATGTGGTATTTTGACGCCAGGAACCAAACTCAATCTGGCAACATCTCCGAATCCATAACTTTCATACCCCTCCACAGCCCTCAATCTTGCCTCTAGGCTCTCCAGTTTATCCTTTGCCCCATCGACATTACTAGTTACTCCCTGAAACAAAGTATACGGCGCAGGCCCTGTAGAAAAGCCCTCTCCGGTAATCACAGGTGGCACCGGAGTTACTCGTATTCCATCAGACATGTTTGCATGCATTCCTTCATTTACCATAGGTGCGGACATTAAAACAGGTCCCTGAATACTGATTGGCGGTACGTTGGCAGTCGTAGGGAAAGAGAATGAAGTCTGCTCCCCTTCTGTGTATTCTCCCACAGGTGGGGTGTAACCTGGAGGTAATCCATACATTGGGAACGAAACAGATTGGCTCCCAGCATTGAACAACGGAGGGTAATATTGAGCATTTCCCTCAACTTGCGAAGACGTCGCCCCTCCCGTAGTCTTCAGGGCTTCGAGAGCCGCCAAAATCTGGGCCATTTGATCCTTCAACTGGCTGACATCGGCCTTAATAGATTCGTGTGACTGCTCCCAATTCTCCATGACCTTCGAGTTAGCTCTGGTCCTGTACGGATGTCGTGGAAAATTTGTCGTTGTTTTCTCACTTGTACTGCTGATTATTTTTTTATTAAATTAAATTAGATAAGGATGAAAAATGCAAAACAAAAGAAAACATGATGCATGCTAGTGATAAGTGGAAATCACAGGATAACGATGACAATACTGATGGAAAATTAACACAAGCCGATACCAAACAAACATCCCCTATCTTTCATTTAAATAAAATTTGATCCATTACATAGTCTAAGGAACAAAACGCATAATTCTGATGTACATCAATCCCGCGCCCGGGCAATGAAAGATTTCATCTCTACCACCAACCATTTACAATGATTAATAAACAATTCTATTTCCACTGGTGAATTACGAAAATGAGTACTAGCTTCCGCATTCGACACCATCCTGGGGATGTCTTCAATTGCCCCATTTGCCAAAGCAGCCAACTGAGCGAAGCTTTCCTTCCAGTGCTTTACAGCCATTTCTTGCTCTGCGATGTGCTCTTTCATTTGCTTTATCAAGGCCTGATGCCTTTCTTCAAATTCTATCGATCTCCATCGCTCCTCCTGTTCCTCAATATATTCCTCCATTTGTTTTATCAGAGTTCGATGCTCTTCTTCTGCTTCTGCTAGCTTCCAACGCTCCCGGTTCATATCCGCCTCAAACGACATGGCCATCTCTTTCATCTCATGCCCCGCTTTTTCTACCTGCACCTGCGCTTCTCTTAGTCTCTTCAAGGCTTCTCGTTTATCTCTTTTGGCTTCTTCGTAAAGGTGCTTCCACTGCTTTCCCTCTTCTAAAGCCACCTTCTTCTCATTTACCCTCATGGATAATTCCTTACTTGCAGCCGCTAGATCCTGTTTCACTCGAAATGTATAATCCCTCTCAGCCTTCTGGCTTTTGACAATGTTTTCATAAGTTCGCGACTTTTCTTCATTATCATTCTTCATATCCACAAGATCATTACGCGCTCTTTGTAATTCATTCTCCAACCTAGCATTTCTCACCTTCAATTTCTCCATCTCAGCCTTCAATTGTTGCACCTCTTCACTTTCTGGGGCTTGGGATGGTCCTTCACTAGCTGATTGATCTTTGATTGGCTTGAAAGGCAATTTCACTACTTTCACTCTCTCCAGAATCCAGGTGTGATAACTAACCCTGCTATCCACTACTCCATCCCTCAAGTCCTTCTCTGCTCGAACAACATTTTCCCAGGCGCTTTTAAGTTTTCTTAACAATTCGATGAAATGCCCGTCTTCGTAATAAATGAATAGGGTAGCAAGGTAATCTGACGAAGGTGCCCCTTTTATAGGATGCCCAAATTGTCTTTGCACCAAAAGGGGGTTGTAATTGATACAGTACCGGGCACCTATGAGAGGTACATTAGGAAAACTACCACAATGCTGTATAGCCATTTTATTTAATAACCAAGGAAGGCGCCATTTTATACTTCTTTCGCTCAAGCTAGCAAGGAATCGAGCCCAATCATTTCCTCCTTTACCTTTAAGCCCTTGGTGTGACAAAGTCTCCGATAGACTCTTAACGTCGACCATTTCCTTAAACACGCGCGTTGTCATCCATGTATACAACGCCGGTAAGCAACAAAGAATCTTCTTTCCCTTTCTCCCATGGCAAAACCTCAAGGTCCCATAAACATCCGCAAGAACTGCTGTTACAGGATTCTCTAATCTGGTTTTACTTGCCACGAAGACATCTATCGCGGTGTAATCCACAAATTCTTCTATTTTGGGAAACAAGACAATGCCATATATGGTGAGGGCTAATACATCCATGAAAGTTTCCCAATCCTCTTTATCAGCCAAGTGATGTAAATACTGCTCTAGATATCCCTGTGATAACCCATGCACTTGATTCCTCATCATCATCCTGTCTTCAAGCTCCTTGGGATGTAATTTCATGATGGCAGCAATGGTGGGTATAGAGGCATGATGCTCTAAATGTTGATAGGGAGTGGTGCCCTCCAATGGCAAACCCAAGATATGCTCGAACTCCTCTATGGTTGGCGCCAACTGAAAGTCTTGAAATGTGAAACATCGAAGCGGAGAATCATAATATTGTGCCAAGGCTGTGATAGCGGGTATTTGTACTTCAACCTCCATTAAATTCAACAAATTTCCATATCTTCTTTGAAAGGTTTCTCTTTTTATCGTCTTAAGCCTTTTACCCAAGCTTATCAGCCTGGTCAAATTTCCAACATGGGTCCTTAGACTATACTTCTTTCTTAAATCGGAAGAGTCGGTGTGCCGTGTAGCATCGGATCTTGTGTTAACATCCATCTCGTATGAAGTCAAGTAGGTACCTGTGATTTCCCTTAAAATTAACATGTTACTAAATGATGTATGAATATGATGCATAATAAAACAACATGACGAATCAAAGCACATGCATGGTATGAAATGTAATATCATAAAAAATGAACAGTGTGAGGGTTACAGAAGCATATATTCCTCCCATCGTGCCCTACCAAAGGTTCATTGCTTTGAGTTCAAGGTCAAGTATATGCAATCTCACAAGGATGATTTCCTGAACCTAAAGGTCAAAGGTCACTAGAGCTATGGCCCCCTTCATAGCATCTCCACAACAGTCGAGTAATCAACTAGGTGTGAAAACACATATGAAGAGAACAGACTCTAGCTGGAGTTCTCACGATAGCCAAACAGGAAGTACATCCCAGAGTGACACCGCTACACAACTCCTCTAATTCTAAGCTACGCTCAGACCCGGGTATAGGGCCCCACTCATGATATGCCAAAAGTGTGTGTGTGAAGGGAGGAAATTATGCACACCCAAACCCTCACCTGCAAAACAACCAGAAAAATTCCCAGGCAGATATAAACATATTGTCTACCCTAGGGTTCAATATTCAACATTTATTGCAGTTATTCCAAATATCAAGCACAGATAGAGAAAAGGAAAAGAAAAACACATAAGCAAAACCACACCAAATTCGCGCATCTAATTAATGGCTCGACTCTCTAAAGGTCCCCAGTGGAGTCGCCATCTGTCGCAACCGGAATCGCGACGGGACGACGATCCAAAAAGAAACGGGTTTTAAAAAGAGATTTGGAGTCGCCACCATAGTTTATTATGGAAAACTATGGAAAACCTCAAAACGATAAAGCACGGTCCACGAAAACCAAAGATTGGGTTCGGGAGTCGGTTACGCGTGGGGAAGGTGTTAGCACCCCACAACGCCTGCCCTAAGGCAGTACCTTTAACTAAATGCACGAATATGATGTGGTTTTCAAAATGTTTAATTATCCCCTAAAATAAAATTCTAAATAAACAAAACATATTTTTTTAATTTTTTGGGCCCGACAAGGATTGACCTTGCTCCTACGTATTCTCATTCAAAATGAGAAATCAGGGTTACGTAGTTCTAGTTAAGAGATTGTTTGTTGTTTGGAAAAGCAGATGTTTTTAATTTTTGGAGATTTTATGTTTTTAATATTTTCGAGAAAAAGAAGGTAATGAGTACTAGGCCAACGCGAACGGTCGCACGAGTACTCATACCTTTAAAACGATATTTAAATATGTTTAATTATTTTTTTAAAAAAGGAAATAACGATATTAAGCACTAGGACGATGCGGATGATCACACGAGCACTCATACCGTTATTTACTTATTTAGGAAGACTTGAGAGTATTGAGTGCTAGGCTGATGCGGACGATCGCACGAGCACTCATACCCCCGTTTAATATTACGTAAATAAGCTTTAAACGTATTTTTGAAATTTTATTTAAGAAAATAAGAAAAAGGTTTTTAGCACAAGGACGACGCGAGCGGTCACACGTGCGCTTAAACCTTTAAATATTTTTGTAATAATTTTTTATAAGAAAGAAGAAGAAGAGGTTTTCAGCACAAGGACGACGCGAGCGGTCACACGTGTGCTTAAACCTTTAAATATTTTTGTAATAATTTTTATAAGAAAGAAGGAGAAGAGGTTTTTAGCACAAGGACGACGCGAGCGGTCACACGTGTGCTTAAACCTTTAAACATTTTTGTAATAATTTTTATAAGAAAGAAGAAGAAGAGGTTTTCAGCACAAGGACGACGCGAGCGGTCACACGTGTGCTTAAACCTTTAAACATTTTTGTAATAATTTTTATAAGAAAGAAGAAGAAGAGGTTTTCAGCACAAGGACGACGCGAGCGATTACACGTGTGCTTAAACCTTTAAAAATATTCTTGTAAATTCTTTTATTTAACCTATAAATATTATATATTTCAGGATAAGTATATGTCTAAAATAATTAGATAGAACAAAATAAGATAAGAGAATAATAAATATATAAAAAATATAAAAATAAAATAAATAAGCAAAAGAAATCAAAGTGGTCGAACGAGCGTTCGTTGGGGATAGGACGAACGTTCACTGGTAAAGGACACTAAATGACGAGTGTTCGTTGAGAGAGTTAACGACCGGACGTTTAAAAATGTGGGATGAATGACGAGCGTTCGTCGAGAGAGATAATGCACGGACGTTGGGAACGAAAGCTGAATGACGAACGCTCATTGAAGACATGACACTGAGAAATTGAGGCTGAGAGACGAGCGTTCGTTGGGGAGATAATGAACGAACGTTTGGTCAGGAAGCTTAATGACGAACGCTCGTTATTGAAATGACGAACGGACGTTCATAAATGGAAGATTAAGGACGAACGCTCGTTATTGAAATGACGAACGGACGTTCATGAATGGAAGCTTAAAGACGAACGCTCGTTATTGAAATGACGAACGGACGTTCATAAATGGAAGCTTAATGACGAACGCTCACGGTTGGAATGACGAACGGACGTTCATGAATGAAAGCTTAAAGACGAACGCTCGTTATTGAAATGACGAACGGACGTTCGTAAATGGAAGCTTAATGACGAACGCTCACGGTTGGAATGACGAACGGACGTTCATAAATGGAAGATTAAGGACGAACGCTCGTTATTGAAATGACGAACGGACGTTCATGAATGTAAGCTTAAAGACGAACGCTCGTTATTGAAATGACGAACGGACGTTCGTAAATGGAAGCTTAATGACGAACGCTCGCGGTTGGAATGACGAACGAACGTTTGGACAATGCAACTTAATGACGAACGCTCGTTATCGAAAATGACGAACGGACGTTTGGACAATGCAGCTTAATGACGAACGTTCGTTATCGAAAATGACGAACGGACGTTTAGACAAGACAGCTTAAGGACGAACGTTCATTATTGACACGACGAACGGACGTTCTTAAGGATGAACGGACGTTCAAAAATGTAAGCTTAAGGACGAACGTTCGTTATTGAACGAACGTTTAAACAGTGTAGCTTAATGACGAACGTTCGTTATCGGAAATAACGAACGGACGTTCGTTAGGGAGATGGCTAACAAATAGTCCGTCCAAGAAATGTCCGAACGGACGTTTGAATACGAGACTAAATAACGAGCGTTCCAAAAGGGCCCAAGGTTCCCGAACGTGCGTTCATTTCTGGGCCAGGCCCAGTTGAATGGTTTCTAACCTAGAATTTCCTAGGGGTTCAGGAGGTTCATCCTCATTCACTCCTTCACGCCGGCTCATGCCCTCTCCAGAGATCCAAGATCTCCTACTCAGCACCACGACTCACTGCCATCTCCGTCCGAGCCGGCCACCGTTGCTTCAACCAGAACACGTCTTGGGCTCGCCGGCGACGACTCGCGCTCCCATAACCACCGCCAGCCACGACACCACCGTCTCCATTCTTCTCTCTTCGAAAACCAGCGATTCTCATGTAGGGTTTTCCTCCGCCTTCATCTCCGATCCGCTCGCGTCATCACCACCCATCAACATCAACTTCACCATTACTAAAACTTCCACGACGACCACGACCACTGTCACGATAAGGCTCCCCGTGCCTATCCTCGTCTACCTCCTCGGTCACCTCCACGGCCACCGGATTCCCTCTCAACAGCCCCAGGCCACCGAGACTCAACGCCATCGCGCCATTAACCTCACCGGTGCCACTGGCGCCACTCTTCTCCTTCCCCATTCGAGGATTTTCTCGAATACCAAATGATCCCGCAACCCCACTTTTCCCTCTCTGCCTCCCCTAATTTCTTACTGTTTATTGATTGGTTTAATTGATTGATTCTCGTTAATTTGGTACTCGAAGAGATGAGTGTGTTGTGTGCATATGAACGTGAAGGGGATAATTGAATCTGTGATAATGGTATATGGGCTGGCGAGAATGGGGTGAATGGCGTTTAAGCAGTAAGCATACATGATGAATCTGGATGCACAAGTGGACAGAAACTTACCTGCTGCTATGGTTGCTGCTATCACTCTGTATCCGGTGACCTCCCCTAGCCTTTCGTTTTCTCTGCCGGTGCCAATAATGAATCTGGATGATGATTCCCCCAAATGATGGTCCCCGTGTGTGTCCTCCTTCTCCCTTTTTCTCTCCCTGATCCAACCAAAATCCTCCCCCCCAAAATCTCGGAAAATATTCTCCTGTAACCACCTTGTCCCCCTCCTTCAGACACGTCCCACATACCCTTTTTCCACGTTTTTTTTTATTTTCTCCCTTTTTTAATTTTTATTTTATTTATTACTTTTTTTTTTAATTTGAGTTTTAATTTTATTTTTCAATTTTTTAATTATTTTGATTAATCAACTCTATTAAAACAAATTGAAGATAAGAAAAATAGAAATTGAATTAAAAGCAAAAATCTAAATACATAAAAAATAGAATAAAACAAAAAGGTAAAATAAAAAAAAACCAATAAAAACCCATTTTTTACAACCCGGACAAAATTGAGTGTTGACAACATACATTAATTTATTAGATAGTGTAGGAACAAAGAGAGTGTGAGATAAGGAGAGTGAGGGTGATAATGTCACAGTTCCAACACTTGTGACCGGGTATGTAACTCCATTTGCATTTGCAATGCAAGTCGTACGTGGTGGGGTTGAATGAGAGAAGTTTGTGGGATCAAAAGTCATATGGTATGTAGCCCAGAGTCAATAATTCATGCATTTTCATGTTGAGACTTAGAACTACAAAAAACTTGACCACAGTTACCTGGTTCCATTGAGACGGAGGAGCTGGTCATAGGAACAAGCGACAATTGAGACTCGGCAGTGACTACCGCAACTTTACCAGTGCCTTCCTCTAGTGAAGTGGTTTCTTTTTTCTTCTTAGCTTGCAACTCATGCCACCATTCTGGATACCCATGTAACTTGAAACAAGTTTCACGACTATGTCTAGCGTTTCCACAATGTGTGCACTTTCCTCGATCGAATGGGCCTTTTGACTTCAAGATGGAGTTGTGTTTCCCAGCCACTAGTGTTGGTTGTTGACCAACTTTTTGTTACCAATGAAGAGCATTGGTAAATTTGAAGATAAATGATTTTGATGATGCTGAAAGATGATACATTGTTATAGTTGTTTTAAAAGCAATTTGTAGATTATAAATTTATTAGGAAAAGCCTTAAACGTGTAATACTTAGAAAAATTCGTATTGTTAGAACTGCTACGTATTTAATCGATTATTAGAAGCTATAATCGATTATCCTGAGCCCTTCTGAAAAACCTCGTTGCTCTGGAATAATCGATTATTACTCCAAATAATCGATTATCACTAGTTCTGATGAGAACTGCCAAAGTCTCTGGAATAATCGATTATTCCTCAGGATAATCGATTATCACTCTTTGAAAACCCTGTAACGGACTCGAATAATCGATTATCACTAACAATAATCGATTATCTGCGGTAGTTATAATTCATCTTTGCGAACTCAGACCAGTTGGCTATATAGGCAAATCATTTGGCTCCAAAAATATATTCTACGATAGGTCCTCAAACATCATAATGAATTAAATCAAATGGAGAAGTACTCTTTTTATTACTAATAGGATAAGATGCACGATGGTGTTTTGACAACTTACAAATAAAAGACTCAACAGACTTCTTGTTAAACAAATGAAAAAATAAGGATTTGATAAGATTGAATGAAGGATTCCCAAGCCTTTTATAGGTAAAATCGTCTCTCCCGTAGCAAGGTCTTGAAAAAGACAATAAGTTGAAAAAAATGTTATTGAACAATTTAAATCATGTGTGACTTTTCTCTTAAAGATAAAACTATTAGCTAATTGTGGAACATGTAAAACATCCTTTAATACAATAGATGATTCCAAAATTATACTCACAAAGTCGCATATAGGTATACCCTGACCATTCGCAACTGTAATAAGTTGTTCTCAATTTGTTTTACCATATGAGTTGAAGGACACATGAAAAGGTGGCATATGATCAGTTGCTCCTGAATCAAGAATTCAAATACCTTGAGACACATGACCAACAGTATTGAGATAAATCTTAGCTTTCATGGATAGAGTACAGGATCCAGAGGGCTTACTCATTGATTCAACCATTGCTTCCAAACACTCGAATTACTCTTTATAAGCTTTCATATCAAGAGACATATATGTTTTTCCCCAAACTGAGATGTCTGTGTGAGAACAGGGATAGAGAAGAAGCTTGAAGCTTTTGGGTTTGCTCGCGAGAAATATAAAAGAGAAGAGATTAGGAAAAAAAACTCCGAATAAAGTTTTTTAAAGAAACCAACAATTGGGAAATTGGGATTTTTAATTAGGATTAGGTAATTTTTTTATTGAAAAGCTTTCCTTTCATTTTAAGAGTAATAAAAAGAAAATTGAATTTTAAAAAAAATAAATTAAATTATTATTATTATTTTTTGCAAATAATAGATATCTGCGAGTCGGATAGTATAATACTGACACCCAACCCATTTAGAAACAGGTATTAAAATACTCGCTATTCGTTACCTGCATGTAATAAATATCTATATATAGTAACTATCCGTCATGGATTTTATCCACAATAGTAACTATCCATCACGGATTGTATTCCTAGATATTCGCGGACGCAAATTGTTTTTTCTTTCCCTAATCACAACCAGTAATATTCATTCTTTTATATGCTTTCAAGATTTTAGAAAATAAAAATAAAAATAAATATTAAGATGATGGATTCTTTTCAATTGGCCTTCTATCTTATATCTCAATTTCCTCCCAATCGAGAAAGCCAACGCAAACAAAAACCCAAAATCTTTCTATCACCTTTTATATCTTGGTGAAAATCTTTATAGCCAAATTTCCCAAAAGTCAAGTTGAAACTAACCCTTGTTGAAAAATTCAATTTAATCCAAATTAAATTTTGCAATAATAGTTATAATAGTGATCAGTGACAAAAATCACCTTCTATCAAACTAGTAAACCAAAGGTTACAAGTTACAACACATATTAAACAATAGTTTTCTTTTCTTTTTTTAAGATCTCTTCCAACATTTTATTCGAAAAATGTTTCTCTTTTATGCTAGTTCAAATTCGTAAGTTAAAATGTATAACTAACTGAGGCTTAATAAAAAAAATTCATCAGAGCAATCAAAGCCAAGGACAGATCCATCACTGTTAAAAAGAATTTGAAAACTTTATTCATTAGGAGAAATTTTCTTTACATGTTTTCCAGATGAATACAATATATTCCTACAAGAAAGAAGTAAGCTAAAATCACTGAAAGATAAATCATTTTGGCTTTATCTAATAACCAAAAGCTAATAAACTAGAACTGCATGTCCCCTTTTGTGTCAGATGTTATTGCATAGAATCACATCAATCTAAACAAAAAACCTTCATGCATCAACCTGAGTTAAAGCTGGACCATCAAAATAATCTTCAGCAAAGATGCCTATGTCTTTGAAAGAGAAGTTTGACCAGTACTCCATATCTAAATCTGAAAACTTAACGTGTGATAGATCCAACTGTGAATGCTCCTTCTCTGTTTCTGGGATGGAAAACTCATTTGGTATTGAATTTTCCAAAAATACATGAGAGGCATTGCAGTCTAATTCCCTCTTATCTTCTGTGTCAGAATCTGAACTTATAGGAGAAGGGTGAAGGCTGGGTTGATTACTTATTTCTTCTTCAGGACAGACCACAACAGCCTCACAATGAGTAACAACATCCTTATTACATGTTGTAACAGATTTATTGGTTGCTGTTCCAGGTTGTGTCTCTATGATTGATGAGGTGGTGGGAACTTGTGAACCTGTAGCTGTGGAATTCACAATTAATGATTGAGTCCCTAATGGTGGGAGCACGTTTAGACCTGAGAGAGAACATGAAATAAAAGAGTTAAAATTAAATTGAAAAGATATTGTATGCTTAACATAGACAGAAACCATTATACCTTTAACTTGATTTTTCTTCCCAGGTGGTCTACCACGAGGTTTTTTTGCAATTGTGGGCGCATGTATTGCTTCACTATTCTTTCTCTTGTTAGACTGCTGCCCGTGTATTTTGTTGTATGTGTTTGTGTTCTGAACAAAGGAGGTGGTACCAGTACACACACCTAAAAAAATAAAATCAAAACTATAACACTTCGAGGACTGTAATTTCAGGAATGAAAAAAAACACCAATGTTTAAATTCATGTACCTGAAGGGGTTTTATTCGTAACAGGAATATCTATTGGGATTAGCCTCTGAAAGGAACGATAAGCATAGACGACATTTTGCACTTCCTGCACCAATTTCTCAACTCTGTACTTTTCTTGCATGATCGCAACCCTTTCTTGATTCAAGATTAAGTTTTTTCTCTTCAAAAATATATAATCATCGAGTATATGCTTTAAATTTAACGAAGGCTTGTATATCTAGAAAACAAAAAAGGAAAAATTAAATGAATTTGGTTAAGAGAGAAAGAGAAAAAGAGTTGTGCATTGTTAAAAGGAGAAAAAGAAAACCTGATTGAATGAGGAACCGGCGAAGAGGGAGGATGCTTCCATGCGGAAGGTGGCACGCGTATGCGATAAGTTGTTGGCGCAGAGATACTGGTCTACTATGAATGCAACTTGACTCGGCGAAATGTTAACCTTTCCGAACGATTCTTCCACTCCCAGGCTTTCTTGCATCATCATTTTTTATTTCTTAGAATGCAAGCAAAGAGAAATCGTGATGGCACTGTGTGAGGACAGTTTGTATTTAAACACACCAGTTTCCCACCTTTTGAATAATTTTTTTAAAATATTTTATGTTTTTTTCACTTTTAATTTCCCCTTATCCTTTTATTCAATTCTTTTCTTCACTTCTATTTACTTAAAAATAGTTATTCTAAACTCTAATCACTCTTTTGAAATTCCAAGAAAAATCTATTAATTAGGTTCAATTATTCACTCTCAATTATAAATAACTTATATTTAATCAAATCTATGTTAATATATCAGTAAATTAACAATCTTTTATTTTCTAAATTTATAAATATTTTTTTAAAAATTATTCATTTTTCATCCAAAATAAAGTATATTTGAGATTGTTACTTTTAACCCACTACCTAATCTAATTAAAAAGTTGTGTATTGAAAATAAATTCTCGAAATGTTCTTTTTTCTTATATCTTTTGGTTATAAAATTACAAATAGTAAAATGTTTATAACGCATTAGAAAATTCTATGAAATTGTCCGCATAGTTACATTTATTATTAAACTTTCAATCCTCAATTCATGTTGTAGTACTAAGGAAAGGGTTTCAGTAATTAAATGGATTTGAGAGGATTTAAAGTTAATTTTTTTATTGTTTATTTCAGTGGATTTTGGAAGTAAAGTTTGTGAGAATTAGTGTAGAATTTGATTGATGTGACAGATCAAAAAATTTTACTTCCAAATTCATTCTCACTTACCTCCAAAATCCACTCAAATATATAACAAAAGATTTACCTTCAAATCCTCCCAAATTCATTCAAGTGAACAAGGGCCAAAATTTGAGTTCTAATTACATCAAACTCATCATTCAACCTACTAAGGAACTTTATAATGCAATCTTCTTTACCAATTTGTTTTTCGTCGTTGCTAGCTACATAAACACATTTAACACTGGATCATGTGGTGGAAGACCCACTGCACAAGGAGGATTTTCATTTTAGTTATTACAAGAACTTAATGTTTTTCCTGCCATCATGGGAAATGAAATATTTAAAACTCTTCAAATTCAAGAGCTATAATTGTAAAATACAGATAAAAAAAAGTCACAAGGGACAAAGAAAATTAAGACTTGAGAAATAATTTCTTCTTCGTTTATTCAATTTAATAAACAGAAAAAACCAGTAACAACATATATAAGTGTTTGATTGTTCGAGACCAAACACTCCTATTAGCATAAAACCTAACGGGGTCTTACTTACTGTACACCACGATTTCTTTCCACATCCATAAAATTTTCAAAATAACCATTTTGCTGTTTGAAAAATTGTCTTCCAGAATTACGTTCTAGAAACCTTACGGAATTTCCAGAATTATATTTCCTAATGAAATTATAGGAACATAGTTTTCGAAATAAATTTTTCAGAATAGAATTTTTCAGATACATGTATTATAGAATAGATTTTTGAACAAAAAAGTTTAAAATAATATATAATATCTTTCGGAATGAGGTTTTTTAAATACTTCTAATATATTGTGAAAGTCATTTTTAAAATATATTTGGGAAAGAGCTTTTTCAAGATGATTTTTTTTTCTGCATTTTTTTCTTTTCTATGTCTAGAACATTCATTCTCGTCTTCTTCCTCTGCAGCAAGAATGATGAAAGCGGCGGTGATAGCAGTAATAATGACAATATGACGATGTGGTAAAGTGTTAGGGAATATTTGAGATTTTTTCTATTAAGTCAAGCTTCTAATCATTTAAAGGAAAATTTCAAGAGCTCGATAGCATGCTATATCAGAAGGGTTGTGAAAAATTTTCCATTAACACTATTCAACCCCTCCCCCTTCTAATGTGTTTTTGGTACGTCGTTTATTTTGTTAATCCCAATGATAAAAATACTAGTTATACATCAACTTCTGAAAATAAGATGTCCAAATCCAATAAGAAAGGATAAAATGCTAGATGGGTACCCAAATACGAAATAATCTTTCTTGCAAATATGCTTAACAGTAAAACAGAAACCCTGGTCCTAGTAATTGAACAGTGGGTGCTCATGACACATGACCGGGAGAAAGGTGTATGTTCCAAAGTCTAAGGAGTAAGAAGGGAGGAATAGTAATCTACGAAGGAAACCAAAAAGGCAAAATAATTGGCATTGGAAAGATATGTACACACATTTCCCCCTTTATTGATAATGTATTCATTAACATAATTTGTTTAACATAAGTCAATTATGTGACAGTGAATATAATGTTGTTTCCGAAAAAGGCCAATGTAGAGTCATAGACAACAAAGGTCTACTAGTATTTTCTGTTGATATGCAAGGAAACTTATACAAGATAGACCTAAATGAGTTGCATGCTCAAAGTGTTTCATGTCTAGTGTCTATAAAAGATGAGGCAATGATATGGGATCATAAATATGGACATGCAAACATGAGATTAATCTCAAAGTTGCAATACCATGACATTGTAAGAGGGTTGCCTAAAGTGTCATTCAACACAGTCTTTTGTGATACTTACGTGAAAGACAAACATGTCAAAGAATCTTTTAAATGTAAAAATGTTATTTATACTAAAAGACCTTTTGAGTTGTCTCATATAGAAGTATTTGGTCTTACAAAAACCACATTTGTAAGTGATAAATGTTATGGACTAGTAGTAGTCAACGACTTCACTAGATGGACATGGGTAAAATTCTTAACCTATAAGGATTGTGCTTTTGACACCTTTTCTAAACTTTATAAGGTAGAAAATGAAAAAGATTGTAAGATTATGACAATTAGAAGTGACCAATGGTGGAGAATTCGAAAATGAACATTTTTAAAAAATTTACGAAAATTCTTAAATAAATCAAACTCATAAAAGGATAGAAAAAAAACAAAGAAAAAAATCATTACAAAACACAGCATCCATTTATTTGAAAATTGAAAATTTTATAAAAAAAGAACAAAATAAAATAAAAATTAACAAGTCTGAATCTATTTCTATTGAACCTAACTATCCGCCTTAGTTTCACTCTTCTCCAATTTCCATCTTATCATTGAAGAAAGAAATAGGGAGGGAAATCCTAGTTCACCTAAAAGTTATATATTTTGTGGGACCATTTTGATGAATAATATAAAGCAGTAAATGTAAGGTTCTATATAAAACCAAAGCCGTTTTTGGTTAGTATTGGTTGAACACACTCAAAACACCTGCTGTTAATTGGTCATTGTCTTGTTGCATTCTTTCTCAATCTCACAAGTTCTTTCTCCTTTCCATTTCTTCATTACTGTGTACACAAATATTTCCCAAAACTATTGTCAAATTATAAATCAATTTATAATATATAATTAAGTATAAATCTTATTTTAAGGTTTTGTAGAACTAAATTATATTTAAAATCTATTTCTTAATAATTAAGACTTTAAAATATCTCATTTTATATTTAAATTCAATTCACATATTCAAAGTAGTCAAATTATACAATAATTCTGCTAAAAAGAAAGAAGATAATGCAAAACAATATAATAAATAATAAAAATATTGAATTAATATCATTTTTAGTTGGGATGAATATTAGATCTTTTTACAAAAAAAATGGTGTAATTCAAAGTTAATATTACAAAACTTAGGCATTTTTTTAAAAATATTTTTTTTTATCACCACGAGTAAGTCATGTTAATTTGAGTACATATATTGTGACGTCCCAATATATAATAAAGTCATCGTCATGCATAATATAGGAAAGCAGTCAAGAGTAATTAGGATTTCAGTCATCCTTAGAATAGTGTGGAATTGAAAACTAGAGTATTAGAGTTTCTCCCCGGAAATTACAAAGAATTTAAAACTTTAGATGCATTAAAGTCCTTCAAAATAATATGAGTTCATGGAATTAAAAGCTAGCAAATCTAAGCTGTAACACTGTCGTCCCCATCAAGAGTTGCTTCCAAAGTGTCCTCCTCGCTCTCTGCTCCTACCCAAGTGGATGATCATCGCAAAAGGAAACATACACAAGCAACAACAACCAAGCAAGCAAGGGTGAGCTAGATATAAAATCATGTTATAACAGTCACAGACAACATGCAAATAAAGACAAATACAGTACACTACACACACATGACTTGTTGCACTTAAACTTGACTCATCCGGACTAGAATGATTGCCGAGCTATGGCGGGTTATGCACTCGTGGTGGCCTCTACTACTTTGCAAAGCCATTGCCAATGGGTTTTACCCTACCACACTCACGAGGTTAGTCCGTCATCATTCACCTTGGGTCATACTGGAAGCACCCAAGACTAGGACCTCCTGCTACTCCTCACCACATGAATCAATCCTCTCTACTTGAGAATGAAAGACCATTGGAGCGTCAGGAAAACCCCCAAGACTGAGCTACCATGCAATTCATTCTAAACATTACTAGGGCACCACCATGAATTTTCTCCTGAAAGATCATGGAATTACGTCCAACACTATAGGGCACCACCATGTAACCTCCCTTTGAAATCCATGGAATTACGTCCATCAACCATACTAGTACAAGCACATATTTTTAACCACCAAACATGTTTCACATACTCACATAATTGTAATATAATCACATTATCACATCATACTATGCGTTGCAATCATCCCACACACTTAATTCAACCCAAAACAAGAGCAAAAGAGGCTGGAACCAAACACTATGAGCTTTGGTCGAGCGCTTAAGGCTTTGGTTGAACGGTATGACTTTGGCCTCGCATCGAGAGCTTTGGCCGAACGCTACCAAATAAACCCTGACCGAACGGTACCAAATCAACACCTAACCGAATGGTACCAAATCAACACATAACCGAACGCTACTAAATCAACCCTGACCGAACGCTACCAAATTACACCTGACCGAACGGTACCAAATCAACACCTGCCCGAACGGTACCAAATCAACCCTGACCGAATGGTACCAAATCAACCATAATCAAACGATACCAAATCACCACCTGACCGAACGCTACCAAATAAACCCTGACCAAACGCTACCAAATCAACACCTAACCGAACGCTATTAAATCAACCCTGACCGAACGCTACCAAATAAACCCTGACCGAACGCTACCAAATCAACACCTAATCGAACGGTACCAAAACAACACCTAACCGAACGCTATTAAATCAACCCTGACCGAACGCTACCAAATAAACCCTGACCGAACGCTACCAAATCAACACCTAACCGAACGCTACTAAATCAACCCTGATCGAACGCCACCAAATAAACCCTGACCGAACGTGTTCAAGACCGAACGCTAGGGGTTTTGGCCGAGCATGTAGAGCTTTGGCCAACCGGTTTGATCTTTGGCCGAACACTAAGAGCTTTGGCCGAACGGTTTGATCTTCGGCTGAGCTCTAAGAGCTTGGCCGAACGGTAGGAGCTTTGACCGAGTACTGAGACCTTTGGCCGAACGCTATGAGGCCGAATGCTACCCAGATATAGGGTAACAAAAACCGAATGGTACTGACCGAGAGCAGCACCAAACCGAACGATATAAGACTAAGAGCAGCATAAGACCGAACGGTCAGCTGTAGCATTCTACAACAGAAATTTTAAGTTCCATAATTACTCATACAGATTCATACAAAACAAGGTCACTCTAAACACAAATTTGTTCATCAAACAACAGAATATTACAGATCTCAGCACATGTATTGTTCATACAACCCATAGAAAAGTATCTAGCTCCCCTTACTTGGGTTTCTCCAAGCACAACTATTGAAATTGTCCTAGCAGTACCCTTGACAGCACAAGAACTCAACCTGCCCCGATCGGAAAGAAGAAGACGTTCGATAGATAATACATATCTTACAGGAGTATTAGTAGATTAAGAGATAATAGAAGAACTTACCTCAGGATTGTTCTCAATGAAAGGGTCGAGTGCTTCGGAGCGAGGGGGCTCTTCACTTCCTTTATTGATATACGCTTCATTGACGGGAACTTCTTCACTAGCAATTTTTTCACTAATTTCTTCACTAGTAATTCCTTCATTAGTAGAAGGATCTTCTTCACTCTGTTCCATTTCTGTAGGTTCATCCTCGATTACTCCTTCAATTTCTTATTCATGCTCTCCAATTTGTTTTTTTTCAAAAACTGATGATGGAGCTGCCAAGTACCAATTTCGCTCTTTATTCATGGACTCCCCCTAGAGAGCATAATTGTGTACTATAGGAGAAAAGAAAGGTTCAGATTCTAGGAAAGTCACATCCACAGTGATATAGGTTCTATCGGTGGTAGGATCATGACATGAAAATTCTGTAAAATTTTAAACACTTCATCTTTAGTCTTCATCAAATAAACCCATGTCATTTGTGTGCAATCATCGACAAATATTACAAACCAACGGTGACCAGATACAATAGTCCTAGGGGAAGGTCCCCACACATCAGAGTGTATTAGAGCAAAAGGAACACTGATTTTATTCAAACTCATATGATAGGAGGTTCTATGGCTTTTAGCCAGAATACAAGTATTACATGTAAACTCAGCATTTTTCAAATTTAAAAATCAATCTGGAAATAAGTTTCTCAAATAATCGAATGATGGATGTCCCAACTAACGATGCCCAAACCATATTTACCGTTCTTTGCCACTGACCCGGTGGTGCACATGATATGCTTCTCCTTTGTTAAAATCATCAAGGTAGTATAGCCCCCCCTCCCTCCCTCTTAGTACCACGTCCAATAAGCTTCTTGCCGAGAACATTCTGAAGAAGGAAAAAAGTAGAGTACATCAATAGAACACAATTGAGTTCTTCAGTTATTCTACTTACAGACATTAATTTATTAGATAGTGTAGGAACAAGAAGAGTGTGAGATAAGGAGAGTGAGGGTGATAATGTCACAGTTCCAGCACTTGTGACCGGATATGTAACTCCATTTGCATTTGCAATGCAAGTCCTACGTGGTGGGGTTGAATGAGAGAAGTTTGTGGGATCAAAAGTCATATGGTATGTTGCCCAGAGTCAATAATTCATGCATTTTCATGTTGAGACTTAGAACTACAAAAAACTTGACCGCAGTTACCTGGTTCCATTGAGACGGAGGAGCTGGTCATAGGAACAAGCGACAATCAAGACTCGGCAGTGACTATCGCAACTTTACCAGTGCCTCCTCTAGTGAAGTGGTTTCTTTTTTCTTCTTAGCTTGCAACTCATGCCACCATTCTGGATACCCATGTAACTTGAAACAAGTTTCACGAGTATGTCTAGTGTTTCCACAATGTGTGCACTTTCCTCCATCGAATGGGCCTTTTGACTTCAAGACGGAGTTGTGTTTCCCAGCCACTAGTGTTGGTTGTTGACCAATTTTTGAGCCTTTAGTGGCCATAACCGCACCACTTTTTATATTCTCTACCCCAGATGTCATCACGGTCTGACGAGTGTCCTCTCTTAGAACATATGGATAAGTCTGCTCGATCGTGTGAAATGGCTTCAGTTGGAGTATGTCACTTCGAATCTTATCAAGTCGGTCGTCCAATCCATCGAGAAAGATATAAATTCTTTCCTCCTATAGCAAATCATTGTATTTTTGTATATCTTTCCCGCATTCCATGGGATTAAGACGTCAAAAGTCTATCTCACGCCACAACCCTTGTAGATCATTAGAATATGTTTCAATCAATCCCCCCTTCTGCCGCATCCGGGTTACCTTCCGTCGAAGGTCATAAACCTGTAACGTATCATATCCATCAAAGTATGTCGTACCAATGGCGTCCCATACCTCTTTAGCGATTGGAAAGCGGATAAAATTCCCCACCAGTGAAGGATGCAGTAAGTTGATCAACCATCCTTTCACTATCGCGTTCTCAGTTTGCCATTTACGGAATGCGGAATTAGTTTTCGATGACGGAGGAAAAGATCCATCAATATATCCCAGTTTGGCTTTGCTTGAGATGTACATCTCAGCCACCTAGGACCGTAGGGCATAGTTGGAACCATCCAACTTGATGTTGATCGGTACTATTGAAGAATCAGAGATTGACGATTGTGATGTGGGTTGCGCTTTCGAGAAAGCCTCCGTCATTTTGGCCGTAAGATTTTCACAAATGGACTCGGCAGCAGAAGCATTTGATGGCTGCACCGTGGAATCGCCATTCGCTGAAGAATCTCCCATTTCGGATGAATCACCCATCTATTTAGAGTTGTTTGCATCCCAAGATTATGCTCTTGATACCATGTATTAAAACTGAAGGTATTTTATTCACCTTAATCTTTTATTGAGTCGTTTACAGAGTATAAATAGATATAGGGAAGAGGAATTTTAGGAGCTTTTCTAGCCTATTCACGATGCTCCTAAATAAACATAAGTTTATCCCTTGATATACGTGATTTGAAAGCAATTACAATAAATGTTCCTAATTTTATGAGATTATAATGACTCATGCCAACAAGTGAGACATGTGACAGTTAACACAGCTTCTCCCCAGTAATTTTTTGGAACAAACATCTGAAAAAGAAGAACTTTAGTTACTTCAAGAAGATTACAATTCTTTTTGTTTTTGTAACCCTGTTTTTGTTTAAGAGTGTTTACACATGTTAGTTCATGAACAATACCATTATGAGACAAATAATTGAGAAATTCATTATTCAAATATTCACTACCACCATGAGACCTAATTCTTTTAATATTTTTTCCAAATTGATTTTGGACAATACGGAAAAAATTAACAAAGATTTGGAAAACTTCTAATTTGTGTTTCATAAGGTATGTCCACATGACACTAGTACAATCGTCAATAAAGGTAACAAATCATTTGGCTCCAAAAATATATTCTACGATAGGTCCTCAAACATCATAATGAATTAAATCAAATGGAGAAATACTCTTTTTATTACTAATAGGATAAGATGCACGATGTTGTTTCGACAACTTACAAATAAAAGACTCAACAGACTTCTTGTTAAACAAATGAAAAAATAAGGATTTGATAAGATTGAATGAAGGATTCCCAAGCCTTTTATAGGTAAAATCGTCTCTCCCGTAGCAAGGTCTTGAAAAAGACAATAAGTTGAAAAAAATGTTATTGAACAATTTAAATCATGTGTGACTTTTCTCTTAAAGATAAAACTATTAGCTAATTGTGGAACATGTAAAACATCCTTTAATACAATAGATGAGTCCAAAATTATACTCACAAAGTCGCATATAGGTATACCCTGACCATTCACAACTGTAATAAGTTGTTCTCAATTTGTTTTACCATATGAGTTGAAGGACACATGAAAAGGTGGCATATGATCAATTGCTCCTGAATCAAGAATTCAAATACCTTGAGACACATGACCAACAATATTGAGATAAATCTTAGCTTTCATGGATAGAGTACAGGATCCAGAGGGCTTACTCATTGATTCAACCATTGCTTCCAAACACTCGAATTACTCTTTATAAGCTTTCATATCAAGAGACATAAATGTTTTTCCCCAAACTGAGTTGTCTGTGCGAGAACAGAGATAGAGAAGAAGCTTGAAGTTTTTGGGTTTGCTCGCGAGAAATATAAAAGAGAAGAGATTAGGAAAAAAAACTCCGAATAAAGTTTTTTAGAGAAACCAACAATTGGGAAATTGGGATTTTTAATTAGGATTAGGTAATTGTTTTTATTAAAAGCTTTCCCCTTTTTAAGAGTAATAAAAAGAAAATTTAATTTTAAAAAAAATAAATTAAATTATTATTATTATTTTTTGCAAATAATAGATATCTGCGAGTCGGATAGTATAATACTGACACCCAACCCGTTTAGAAACAGGTATTAAAATACTCACTAGTGCAAATCGGGGATAACAACACGGTCATATGTCTCGGTATTTAGAAAACCGAGGCATATGTAAAAACGGTGGCATTTTTTAATTTTGACGAAGTTATACGTCTCGGTTGCAGAAGAACCGAAGCATAAAAACAAAATTAACTCGGTTAAAAGCAAAACCGAAGCCCAATGTCCTGGTAATTTTTTGAAATTGCTCTGTTACCTCGGTCCTATAACCACCCGAGGCATAAAGTTCCCAAATCAAAAGGGGCAATTTACCCTAATTTCATTTTCAACACTTGGGTATCTCCGTTTCTTTTCTCTCCTCTACGCAAATCCAGATCCAGCTCAAAGCTTCTTCACTGCGGCAGACGAGTGCAGCGAGTGCGGCGAGTGCGGCAAGTGCGGCGAGGCATGGCAAGGTGGCGGCGAGGCATGGCGAGGTGGTGGCGAGGCATGGCGAGGTGGCGACGAGGTCGCAGCAAGGTGGCGGCGAGGTCGCGACGAGGTCGCGGCGTGGTCGTAGCGAGACCGCAGTGAGGTCGCGGCGAGGTCGCGACGTGTGGCGGCGAGGAGGCGGCGATGGCGTCCTGCAGCGGTGGCGTTTCTACAGCGGTGGCGTTTCTGAAATGGTTCAAATTCCATCTTCTTTCTTCTCTCTTTCTTCACCACGACATACTCAATGTTGGCGGCAAGCGCGGCGAAGCGCGGCGAGGCACGACGAGGTGGAGGCGAGGTCGTGGCGAGGTCACCGCGATGACGTCCTGCAACGGTGGCGTTTCTTCTCTCTGTTCTGGGTCGCGAGCGCAGGTGGTTTTCGATATGGGACGCGCCAAAGGAGGAGTGCGGCAACTTCAGGCGGTGCGACTGAACCGAGGTCCGAGAGGGAGTGGAGGTGGCACATGTGAAGGTTCCGGACACTTCGAAGCAGCGTGCAGTGGCGATGATCGAAATGAGAGAATCCAGAGAAGATGCTTGAAAGTTTGCACGTGTGCGGCTTCCTCGAGTGCGAACGAGAGCTCGGAGAGTGATGCTCTTGAATGGGGTATGTTAATTTTAAAATCAACTATCTGTTCTGGATTGCTCCTTCTGACGATCAATTACAAACGATGGAGCTGCTGGTTGATGTGCTGGTTGATGATGTTTTTGGTTTGAACCAAGTGTACAAAAGAAGAAAATGAATAAAAAAAAAAGAACCTACGACCTCGGTTAATTTGAACCGTGTCAATTCTGTTTTTTTATGCCTCGGGTCCTGAAACCGAGTCAAATAGTCTGTCACTTTTTATCTCGTCTAGATATGCCTCGGTTTAGAAACCGAGGCCTATGTGTCAAAAGAACCGGTGTCGTTCCCCCTTTCTGTACTAGTGACTCGTTATTCGTTACCTGCAGATAATAAATATCTGTGTATAGCAACTATCCGTCATGGATTTTATCCACAATAGTAACTATCCATAATGGATTTTATTCCTAGATATTCGCGGACGCAAATTGTTTTTTCTTTCCCTAATCACAACCAGTAATATTCATTCTTTTATATGCTTTCAAGATTTTAGAAAATAAAAATAAAAATAAATATTAAGATGATGGATAATCTTTTTAAATAAATCTTCATTTAAAATGCTTTAGTTTTAATAAAAATATACAATTTACTTAATTACATCTAATAGTAATTATCAAGATGAATTATTCATTTTAATTATTTTATAAGGGTACTAATAATAATCACATTATCAGAATTACTCTTAAAAGTCTATGTAATAAACATGTAAATAAATAGAAAAAAGTAAGTAAGGGTTACAAAAGAACATGCTAAATAGGCTTTCAACACTAGGCCCAACATGTTTCTCCTTTCTATTTTCACTATTATTCTTGGATTTGTTTGAGAGTAGAACCGCAAAACTTCGGGGGAATTTCATAGTCAAAATAAAAAATGCCATATATTCCATTCCATCACAATGGTAACATATGATATGACAGTGTAGTAAAAAGATTTGCAGCCATTACAACCCATCACTTTTAATTTCTTTTTCTCTTTTTTTCTCCTTTTAAGACATAACATCCTGTAATGATAACCAAATCAGGCTTTGCAAATTGCACTAAATCACAGAACAAGCTTCCAAATGAGTTGATAGAAGGAGAAACAAAGTGGTCTAATGAGATTGGTTTCTTAACCATTTTTTAAGGCCCTACTCCTTGATAAGAAGCACGTTGACGTAGAGCAATTCAAAGCCCCTTCCCCAAATGAAAACAAAACAAACCAAGAATTAAGAAAATGATAATTGGAAAAGTAAAAGAGAAAGCAAAAGCAGAAAATTATATATTACTTGTTTAAGGAGATTCTTTTCAATTGACCTTCTATCTTATATCTCAATTTCCTCCCAATCGAGAAAGACAATGCAAACAAAAACCCAAAATCTTTGTATCACCTTTCCTATCGAACTAGTCCTTGGTGAAAATCTTTATAGTCAAATTTCCCAAAGTCAAGTTGAAACTAACCCATTGTTGAAAAATTCAATTTAATCCAAATTAAATTTTGCAATAATAATTATAACAGTGATCAGTGACAAAAATCACATACAGGTTACCTTGTATCAAACTAGTAAACCAAAGCTTACAAGTTACAACACACATTAAACAATTGTTTTCTTTTCTTTTTTTAAGATCTCTTCCAACATTTTATTCGAAAAATGTTTCTCTTTTATGCTAGTTCAAATTCGTAAGTTAAAATGTATAATTAACTGAGGGTTAATAAAAAAAATTCATCAGAGCAATCAAAGCCAAGGACAGATCCATCACTGATAAAAAGAATTTGAAAACTTTATTCATTAGGAGAAATTTTCTTTACATGTTTTCCAGATGAATACAATATATTCCTACAAGAAAGAAGTAAGCTAAAATCACTGAAAGATAAATCATTTTGGCTTTATCTAATAACCAAAAGCTAATAAACTAGAACTGCATGTCCCCTTTTGTGAAAGATGTTATTGCATAGAATCACATCAATCTAAACAAAAAACCTTCATGCATCAACCTGAGTTAAAGCTGGACCATCAAAATAATCTTCAGCAAAGATGCCTGTGTCTTTGAAGGAGAAGTTTGACCAGTACTCCATATCTAAATCTGAAAACTTAACGTGTGATAGATCCAACTGTGAATGCTCCTTCTCTGTTTCTGGGATGGAAAACTCATTTGGTATTGAATTTTCCAAAAATACATGAGAGGCATTGCAGTCTAATTCCCTCTTATCTTCTGTGTCAGAATCTGAACTTATAGGAGAAGGGTGAAGGCTGGGTTGATTACTTATTTCTTCTTCAGGACAGACCACAACAGCCTCACAATGAGTAACAACATCCTTATTACATGTTGTAACAGATTTATTGGTTGCTGTTCCAGGTTGTGTCTCTATGATTGATGAGGTGGTGGGAACTTGTGAACCTGTAGCTGTGGAATTCACAATTAATGATTGAGTCCCTAATGGTGGGAGCACGTTTAGACCTGAGAGAGAACATGAAATAAAAGAGTTAAAATTAAATTGAAAAGATATTGTATGCTTAACATAGACAGAAACCATTATACCTTTAACTTGATTTTTCTTCCCAGGTGGTCTACCACGAGGTTTTTTTGCAATTGTGGGCGCATGTATTGCTTCACTATTCTTTCTCTTGTTAGACTGCTGCCCGTGTATTTTGTTGTATGTGTTTGTGTTCTGAACAAAGGAGGTGGTACCAGTACACACACCTAAAAAAATAAAATCAAAACTATAACACTTCGAGGACTGTAATTTCAGGAATGAAAAAAAACACCAATGTTTAAATTCATGTACCTGAAGGGGTTTTATTCGTAACAGGAATATCTATTGGGATTAGCCTCTGAAAGGAACGATAAGCATAGACGACATTTTGCACTTCCTGCACCAATTTCTCAACTCTGTACTTTTCTTGCATGATCGCAACCCTTTCTTGATTCAAGATTAAGTTTTTTCTCTTCAAAAATATATAATCATCGAGTATATGCTTTAAATTTAACGAAGGCTTGTATATCTAGAAAACAAAAAAGGAAAAATTAAATGAATTTGGTTAAGAGAGAAAGAGAAAAAGAGTTGTGCATTGTTAAAAGGAGAAAAAGAAAACCTGATTGAATGAGGAACCGGCGAAGAGGGAGGATGCTTCCATGCGGAAGGTGGCACGCGTATGCGATAAGTTGTTGGCGCAGAGATACTGGTCTACTATGAATGCAACTTGACTCGGCGAAATGTTAACCTTTCCGAACGATTCTTCCACTCCCAGGCTTTCTTGCATCATCATTTTTTATTTCTTAGAATGCAAGCAAAGAGAAATCGTGATGGCACTGTGTGAGGACAGTTTGTATTTAAACACACCAGTTTCCCACCTTTTGAATAATTTTTTTAAAATATTTTATGTTTTTTTCACTTTTAATTTCCCCTTATCCTTTTATTCAATTCTTTTCTTCACTTCTATTTACTTAAAAATAGTTATTCTAAACTCTAATCACTCTTTTGAAATTCCAAGAAAAATCTATTAATTAGGTTCAATTATTCACTCTCAATTATAAATAACTTATATTTAATCAAATCTATGTTAATATATCAGTAAATTAACAATCTTTTATTTTCTAAATTTATAAATATTTTTTTAAAAATTATTCATTTTTCATCCAAAATAAAGTATATTTGAGATTGTTACTTTTAACCCACTACCTAATCTAATTAAAAAGTTGTGTATTGAAAATAAATTCTCGAAATGTTCTTTTTTCTTATATCTTTTGGTTATAAAATTACAAATAGTAAAATGTTTATAACGCATTAGAAAATTCTATGAAATTGTCCATATTTGTGCATAGTTACATTTATTATTAAACTTTCAATCCTCAATTCATGTTGTAGTACTAAGGAAAGGGTTTCAGTAATTAAATGGATTTGAGAGGATTTAAAGTTAATTTTTTTATTGTTTATTTCAGTGGATTTTGGAAGTAAAGTTTGTGAGAATTAGTGTAGAATTTGATTGATGTGACAGATCAAAAAATTTTACTTCCAAATTCATTCTCACTTACCTCCAAAATCCACTCAAATATATAACAAAAGATTTACCTTCAAATCCTCCCAAATTCATTCAAGTGAACAAGGGCCAAAATTTGAGTTCTAATTACATCAAACTCATCATTCAACCTACTAAGGAACTTTATAATGCAATCTTCTTTACCAATTTGTTTTTCGTCGTTGCTAGCTACATAAACACATTTAACACTGGATCATGTGGTGGAAGACCCACTGCACAAGGAGGATTTTCATTTTAGTTATTACAAGAACTTAATGTTTTTCCTGCCATCATGGGAAATAAATATTTAAAACTCTTCAAATTCAAGAGCTATAATTGTAAAATACAGATAAAAAAAAGTCACAAGGGACAAAGAAAATTAAGACTTGAGAAATAATTTCTTCTTCGTTTATTCAATTTAATAAACAGAAAAAACCAGTAACAACATATATAAGTGTTTGATTGTTCGAGATCAAACACTCCTAATAGCATAAAACCTAACGGGGTCTTACTTACTGTACACCACGATTTCTTTCCACATCCATAAAATTTTCAAAATAACCATTTTACTGTTTGAAAAATTGTCTTCCAGAATTACGTTCTAGAAACCTTACGGAATTTCCAGAATTATATTTCCTAATGAAATTATAGGAACATAGTTTTCGAAATAAATTTTTTAGAATAGAATTTTTCAGATACATGTATTATACATGTATTATAGAATAGAGTTTTCAAAAAAAAAGTTTAAAATAATATATAATATCTTTCGGAATGAGGTTTTTATATACTTCTAATATATTGTGAAAGTCATTTTTAAAATATATTTGGGAAAGAGCTTTTTCAAGATGATTTTTTTTTTGTGCATTTTTTTCTTTTCTATGTCTAGAACATTCTCTCTCGTCTTCTTCCTCTGCAAAAGTAATGATGAAAGCGGCGGTGATAGCAGTAATAATGACAATATGACGATGTGGTAAAGTTTTAGAGAATATTTGAGTTTGTTCCTATTATTATGGATACAATTAGTAATTGTGGGGTGCATGAAGCAACAGCAGAGTATTACAACAACTGTCAAGTCTGTACATGATTATTACAAGGCTGATGGCAGAGAAACATCTCATTAATATTCAGGAACCATGACTAACAATAGTTAGAAAAAACTTGAGCAAACCTATGGATGAAGAACACACCTCAGCAAGACACCAAATAAAAAAACCCTTTTAGCATCATCAATGTAATTGTTCCTGCGAAAAAACATTAAGAAAACATGGAAAACATAACTCATTAGAATGTATCAAAACTTAAAAAGAATTTGACTACAATAATAAAGTAGGCTTCCTCTCTACTTTAGGCAGCAACGACTATATGGGAAAAAAAAAGGGCATTATTGTATTTTAGACCTTGTCTATATATAAACTATTGAATTTGGTAACTGTTCAAGAAAGGGAAAAAAGAAAAGCACTTGGGTGAGAACACTCTTTTTTCATATGTTTCGGTGTACATTTGTCCGGTGTGTCTTTATTGCTCCTGGCTGTCTGGGACGCTGTCTGGGACGCTGTCTGGGACGCTTGCTCTTCTCCAATTGTTGCTCTTCATACTCGCCAAAGGAGGGGGAGGTACCTGCAAAGATACTCCGACGCTCAAGTCAGATGTGAATTATGGAGCCTCAGCTCTCAAGAGAGTAATTATGATACTGCTCTGAAATATTATTCTAGGGTCTCTAGAGCATAAAGAGAACGTACCTGGACCTTGGCCCTGTTACTGTATTTATAAGCAAAATAAGAAATAACCACCTTACCTAAAAATGTGGTTAGTGGCTTTAACCGTTTAAGATATTTTATGTAATAAAAATATAATATTTAAGACAAAATATCTTACCACTTAACATGCCCCCCAAGTCCGAGTTAACCGTTCTGTTTTATGGACGTGGTAACTATAGGACTTATGAGTTTGATGGAGGCTGTATTCGCTGTATTTGCGGTATTAGAGAGCGTGAACCAAGGATGACCGAGCGGTATAGGCTTTATAGCCGAAGGTCATAGAAGGTGAATGCTTGAGGCTACGGACGGTAGAGGTCGAGTAGCATGTGAGGCCAAATGATTGAAGCCAAGCGGACGACGGCCTTTGAGGTCGAACGTCAAATGATTGAACGCTCGTACACAGGGCTCGACGAGCGGTTGAAAGCAAAGGTCGAACACCTTTGAGGCCGAACGGCCAACTTCTTGAACGCTCGTACACAGGGGATGTCGGGCGTTTGAAACCAAAGGTCGAACACCGTTTAGGCCGAATGGCCGACTGTTTGAACGCTCGTGGCCATGGATTGTCGAGCGCGTGAAAGCAAAGGTCGAACACCTTTGAGGCCGAACGTCCGACGGCTTGAACGCTCATAGACATGGATTGTCGAGCACTTGAAATCAAAGGGCGAATACCTTTAAGGCCGAACGGCCGACTGTTTGAACGCTTGTGGACATGGATTGTCGAGCACTTGAAATCAAAGGGCGAATACCTTTAAGGCCGAACGGCCGACTGTTTGAACGCTTGTGGACATGGATTGTCGAGCGCGTGAAAGCAAAGGTCGATGTTCTGGGTGTTCTAGGGCGAACAACTACCAGAGGGAATGTATCCCTTTTTTAAATGCTCCTGGGTGTTCTAGGGCGAACATCTACCAGGTCTGGGTGTTCTAGGGCGAACAACTACCAGAGGGAGTGTATCCCTTTTTTCAATGCTCCTGGGTGTTCTAGGGCGAACATCCACCAGGTCTAGGAGTGTTTTCCCAAATGCTCGGATTTTGGTTGACCGTCTACTGTGACCTGCATGAGATATATAATATATATATATATATATATATATATATATATATATATATATAAAATATAGATAAGACCGTTCGGTCATGATTTAAACCTGGCGGTCGAACGTTAGTTAGGCCAAATGCTGGGCGCTCGAGGTGGAGCGTCAAAGAGATCGGATGGCTGAGCGACAGTGAGTCCGAATGACCGAACGCTTTCTGCGGGAATCGCCGAACGTTAATGAAGCGATTGGCCGAAAGGTTGAAACCAAGATGCCGAATATCAGTAAGGGTGAGTGCTGAACGTTAGGAGGCCGAACAAGAGTATGGCCGAATGCTGGAGCACTCGTGTCGATGGATTGTCGAGCGATAAAGGCCGAAAGTCAATAAGGCCGAGTGGTCGAGTGTTGGAATTCTTGTGATCATGCATGGTCGAACGCTAAGGTCGGATGATCAAAAACTTGAGGCCAAAAAATGGCTGAAGGATTGAGAACGAAGGATTGAGGACAAGCGACCGAATGTCCGTGAGACCTAATGGTCGAACGACTATTGAAGCCAAATGGACGAGCGTCATTGAGACCAAATAGCTGATTATCAGTTCGGTCAAACGGTAGTGGCGCTCGAATACCGGAGCATCGTGTGGATGTGTGGTCGAGCGGTAGAGACCGAACGTCAATGGTGAGCGAAATGTCGAACGCTCTAGGCCGAACCGCCGTACAGATGAATTGTCGAGCGATTGATACCAAATGACAAACGCTTTTAAGGCCGAACGGCCGACTGATTGAACGCTCGTACACATTGATGGTCGACTGTTTGAAACCAAATGAGGAACGTCTGTAAGGAAGGCCGAACGGTCAAGGCCAAGCTGTCGAACGTCAAGAGGCCGAATGACTGAGCGGTTGAAACCAAAGGTCGAGTGACTGAACGTTAGTGAGGCAGAGTGCCGGACGCTTTTAGGCCACGGAAAGCCGAGCGATTGATGCGGGGTGGCCGAACGTTGGAGACGGACTTCTCGAACGTCGATGAGACGGATTGGTGAACGGTTGAATCCAAGCTGCCGAACGTCATTGAGGACGACTGGATAACATTAGTGGCGTCGAACGGCCTAATACTTAAGCGCTCGTGGCCTGGGATGGTCGAGCGGTTCAAACCACATGACGAACACTTTTGAGGTCGAACGACAGAATGCTTGAACGTTCGTTGACATGGATGGTCGAGCGACATAGGCTGGAAGGGCGAACGAAGTGACGAACACTTTAGGCCGAATCATCCACAAGATGTAACGGCCGAACGATTGAGGCCGAGAGAACGAACGTCATTGATGCCGAACGGCTGATCATCAGTTGGGTCAAACGACCGTGTCGCTCGAATGCTAGAACGCTCGTTTCGAGGTATGGTCGAGCAGTAGAGACCGAATGTGAGGCCGAGCGGTTGACAGCAAGGACGCTCGTACACAGGGATTGTCGGGCGTTCGAATCCGAAGAGCGAGGCCGATCGGCCGATTGTTTGGACGCTCGTACACACTGATTGTCGAGTCTTCGAGCGTCCTCGTAGCCGAAAGGCCGAGCGTACGCGAGGCTGAGTGTGGGACGTTTGAGGACGATTGTTAGAGAGATCGAGTGACCGAACGTACAGAGGTCGAACAAGAGTATGGCCGAACGATTGAGTGTTGAGATCGTGCCTGACCGAACGCTAGAGGCCGAACGTCAAGGAGATGGAATGATGGTCGAATGATCAGTAAGTAAGAGTTGGGCCCTTGAGGCCGAACGTCAAGGAGATGGAATGATGGCCGAATGATCAGTAAGTAAGTGTTGGGCCCTTGAGGCCGAACGTCAAGGAGATGGAATGATGGCCGAATGATCAGTAAGTAAGTGTTGGGCCCTTGAGGCCGAACGTCAAGGAGATGGAATGATGGCCGAATGATCAGTAAGTGAGTGTTGGGCCCTTGAGGCCGAACGTCGATGATGAGCCAACATGTGTATGGCCGAATGGTAGACGCTTGAGACCACATAAAACGTCACAATTGAAGCAGAAGGGATGAGCACAAGTGACCGAACGTCCGTGAGACTTAATGGCCGAACGACGATCGAAGCCAAGAGGACGAACGTCATTGAGGCCAGATGGTTGAACATCAGTTGAGTCGAACGGTCGTGATGGTCGAATGCTTTAGGTCGAACGTCCATAGGGAAGAATGCCGGACGTTTTAGGCCGAACGCTTGAGACGCGGATGGCTGAACGGCTGAGGTCAAGGTGCCGAACGTCACAGATGCCGAGTTGTCAACCGGTCAAGGCCAGGTGATGAACGTCAGGATGTTTGAACGCTCGACACATATGGTGTCGAGCTTGACACTGTCGAACGGTGATGAGGACGGTTTTGTCGATCGGTCATTGTCGACACTCGGTCTTGCTGTCGACCAAGGTGGACGACCTTGGAGTGCGCCGAATGGTTGATCGCCAGGGAGGGTCGGATGGTTGAACATCAGTGTGGTCGAACGCTGGAACGCTTGTGACCATGGATGGTCGAGCGTCATTAAAGCCGAAAGGCAGAACGTTTGGCGAGGCTGATCGCTGGACGCTGGACGCTTGAAGCCGCACGTCCGTTAGATGAAATGGCCGATCATGAGTAGGGCCGAACGTCATAGAGGTTTACTAACCGAGCATCTCAGTTTGGTCGAATGACCGAAGGGTGGTGGATCCGAATTGCCGAATGAAGGAGTATTTGAGGCCATGGATGACCGACAACAGAGTGCGGCTCGTTCTTGGTGGTCCAACCGGAAATGATCCAGGGTCGTTCCGAGTTTGAATTTTGGGGAATAGAATTTGGGTTGGATGACGTGGAGGCAGAACTGAACGGCACGTGGATTGCGCGAGGGTTGCGAAAGACGTGGAGAAGGGGTCTGACCAGGCACCGAAAGGGTTTACCCTGGGTGACAACCGTCTCCTTCCCACCTCTCTGTAAAATTCTTTCTACCCCAAAAAACCCTAGAATCAGCCATACTGCGGAACGGCCAATCCTGAGGCTGTCGTCGAGTTTGCTGCTGGCGAGCCTGCTCCTGTGACTGGAACCGAGCTCCTAGCCTTGGGTTTGTGATTTGGGAATTTAGGGTTCCTGTTGTTCTGTGATTTCTGGTGTAATTGGGAATTTGGGAAATTAGGAATTGTGGTTTTGATCTGGCGTGTTTTGGGGTTCTGAGGAGTGGCGCCAGCGAAGGTGCTGGTGTGGGCTGTTCACCGCATAACACGGCGGCTTGTTGAGAAGCATCGTGGACAGGAGTTAGGTGGTCTCCACCACTGTCGCCGGGTCAGCATGATCGTACCTGAGGGGCGATGGGGATGAATTAACAGTTCCCCTATGACAGCTATGTCTGATGGTGCGACGGAGGTTGATGGACGGACCCAATTTGAGGGGTTGTCTCTGCGCTGGGTCTGATCCGCGAAAGGGTGTGATTTCGCTGATGTGCTCACCGGCGCAACCTCGCAGAGGTGTTTGCGGTGGCGTTAATGGCTCGCGGAGGAAACTCTTGGTGGCAATGCAGCGATTTGAGGGAGTAGCTCTTTCCGAAAAAGTGATTCATCGAGGCCGAGGCTCCTCTTGTGGCTTCTTTGGGATTGCACTCGGCCCCACGGTGGGCGCCAAAATGTTTCGGTGTACATTTGTCCGGTGTGTCTTTATTGCTCCTGGCTGTTTGGGACGCTGTCTGGGACGCTGTCTGGGACGCTGTCTAGGACGCTGTCTGGGACGCTTGCTCTTCTCCAATTGTTGCTCTTCATACTCGCCAAAGGAGGGGGAGGTACCTACAAAGATACTCCGACGCTCAAGTCAGATGTGAATTATGGAGCCTCAGCTCTCAAGAGAGTAATTATGATACTGCTCTGAAATATTATTCTAGGGTCTCTAGAGCATAAAGAGAACGTACCTGGACCTTGGCCCTGTTACTGTATTTATAAGCAAAATAAGAAATAACCACCTTACATAAAAATGTGGTTAGTGGCTTTAACCGTTTAAGATATTTTATGTAATAAATATCAAAAGCGGTAAGATAGAATCTAATAGGCACCCACGTCTCTGGATTCAATAAGCACTTATCTTTCATAAACATCCTTAGTCCAACACAAAAAGTTGTCACTATTTGAATACAAACAAAAGGAAAATTACCTTCTCTAATTTAAAGGAAAAAAATATTTTTTCTAACGGAAAAAGAACATATTGTTTAAATTATCAGCACAAAAGATACATTTATAAATATAGTATAATAATTAATTGTTAGTATGATGTTTATTTTGAGATTACGAAAATTTCGTATAAATGTATAAAAATAATTGAATTTCAAATATATGAAATATATTGCTAAAGCACCAGCATCCAAATTTGGATTTCAAATTTTTGTAATCAATTATGATTAGTGAAACATCTTAAAACAATTGTCTTATTGTTTTGTTTTTCAAAGATTTTTCATTAAACAATGTTTTATAAACTTAAGTGTTTAATAACTATTACTTACCTTTCAACCCCTGCAAAGAAAATTAAACATCGATTTAACGAAGGATATGTCGTTAACTGCACTCCTTTGTTTAAGGGGGAAGTTGGATTACTTAAAACAAAGAATAATAACATTATTTGAATTCTGGAATATTGACATGTTGGACGTAGTCGAGAACGAAAACTATATACCTCTAAAAGAAGAGAATGAGTTATTGGCTAGAAGCATATGGTCAGATGATTAAAAACAAAGTTACATTCTCAACTCCAAAGCTTGTAATTCTCTAATGTGTGCTTTATCTAAAGAAAAGTATAGGAAAGTCCAGGCCTTCAAAGACATCAAGGAGATGTGGGACACTCTTGTCATCACGAATGAAGGATCAAATGAAGTAAAGAGGAACAAGTTAAGTTTGTTAACCAAACAATAAGAGTTGTTCTCCATGTTGGACAACGAGAACACTCAAGCCATGTTCAACAGATTCCAGACCATCCTAATGAGATCTATGGGTAAGGTCTATTATAATTTTGATAATATTGATAAAATTCTACATAGCCTCCCAAGGCAATGGAGACAGTAAGTCATAACTCTCATAACATCCAAGAACCTTGATAGTGTAATTATAGAAAAGTAGGTTGGGATCCCGAAGGTTCATGAGCTTGAGCTACAACAGGACAATAGACTAAGAAAAAAAGATAAAAGCGTCACTCTCAAAGCTCAAAGACCATCTCCCACAAAGGCCTTCAACACTGAAGAATCTTCTGAAGAATCTAATGATGAGGAAGATTCGAATGAAGAAGAAGAAGATGACAAATTATTATTCATCTCAAAGAAAATTCACTCCATGTGCAAAAAGAAAAGAAACACTTTGTTTAGAGGAAGAGGCATTGGGTCTACCTCAAGAAGTCAACCAAAGGATAAACAAAAGGAAGGACTGGTGGTTTGTTACAAATGCAAGAAGCCAAGGCACTTTAGATTAGGCTCAAATGAGGAAGTAGATTTCATAGACTTACACTTAGGCGTTCAGGCTTACAATGAACTTTGAATAACAATTTTTTCAAAGAAAATGAATCCTTGAAAATGATTTGATATCATTGAGAGACGAGACGAAATCATTGAAAGGGAAGCTGGTTGAGTATAAACGAGAAGTTGAAAATCTCATTTTAAAGAATGAAAGATTTGAAAAAAAGGCTCAACGATTGTCGAGGATGCTAAATGCATCAAAATACTTCAACATGAAAATGACATTTTATATAAAGGGTTAAATAGAACATTTGAGGGAAATGAGCATTTAGGGCTCCTAATCAAGGGTTGTAGACACCCTTATGATAAGAGATGATTAGGTTTTAAAAATAGAAACACTTATCCTATTCCTAAAATTAAAATTACTTATTGTTAAAGACAAAATCGTTTATACGCCTAATCGTCTAATACTCATTTGTAATCATGTGAAGATTATAGTGGAACCAGTATAAAATCTCTTGTGCAATTATTTCTTCTCTTACCTAAATGATCCTCTTGTGAAAACCTGCAATCGTGCTTTATTTCCAAACACAAGAATCTTCCAAGCTAAATGATATTTTTCATGAAGAAAGTTCTTAATAAAATGTTGAAGTATCTACATTCTGAATAGCACGACAAACTTTTTTTATTATACAAATCTATTGAGTCAAGCCTTTAATCATTTAAAGGAAAATTTCAAGAGCTCGGTAGCGTGCTATATCAGGAGGGTTGTGAAAAATTTTCCATTAACACTATTCAACCCCTCCCCCTTCTAGTGTGTTTTTGGTACTTCGCTTATTTTGTTAATCCCAATGATAAAAATACTAGTTATACATCAACTTCTGAACATAAGAAGATGTCCAAATCCAATAAGAAAGGATAAAATGCTAGATGGGTACCTAAATACAAAATAATCTTTCTTGCAAATATGCTTAGCATTCGAAAAGAAACCCATGTCCTGGTACCTGAACAGTGGGTACTCATGACACATGACCGGGAGAAAGGTGTATGTTCCAAAGTCTAAGGAGTAAGAAGGGAGGAATAGTAACCTATGAAGGAAACCAAAAAGGCAAAATAATTGGCATTGGAAAGATATGTACAGACATTTCCCCCTTTATTGATAATGTATTCATTAACATAATTTGTTTAACATAAGTCAATTATGTGACAGTGAATATAATGTTGTTTCCGAAAAAGGCCAATGTAGAGTCATAGACAACAAAGGTCTACTAGTATTTTCTGTTGATAGGCAAGGAAACTTATACAAGATAGACCTAAATGAGTTGCATGCTCAAAGTGTTTCATGTCTAGTGTCTATAAAAGATGAGGCAATGATATGGCATAATAAATATGGACATGCAAACATGAGATTAATCTCAAAGTTGCAATACCATGACATTGTGAGAGGGTTGCCTAAAGTGTCATTCAACACAGTCTTTTGTGATACTTACGTGAAAGACAAACATGTCAAAGAATCTTTTAAATGTAAAAATGTTATTTATACTAAAAGACCTTTTGAGTTGTCTCATATAGATGTATTTGGTCTTACAAAAACCACATTTGTAAGTGATAAATGCTATGGACTAGTAGTAGTCGACGACTTCACTAGATGGACATGGGTAAAATTCTTAACCTATAAGGATGGTGCTTTTGACACCTTTTCTAAACTTTATAAGGTAGAAAATAAAAAAGATTGTAAGATTATGACAATCAGAAGTGACCATGGTGGAGAATTCGAAAATGAACATTTTTAAAAAATTTACGAAAATTCTTAAATAAATCAAACTCATAAAAAGATAGAAAAAAAACAAAGAAAAAAACCATTACAAAACACAACATCCATTTATTTGAAAATTGAAAATTTTATAAAAAAGGAACAAAATAAAATAAAAATTAATAAGTCTAAATCTATTTCTATTGAACCTAACTATCCGCCTTAGTTTCACTCTTCTCCAATTTCCATCTTATCATTGAAGAAAGAAATAGGGAGAGAAATCGAAGTTCACCTAAAAGTTATATATTTTGTGGGACCATTTTGATGAATAATATAAAGCAGTAAATGTAAGGTTCTATATAAAACCAAAGCCGTTTTTGGTTAGTATTGGTTGAACACACTCAAAACACCTGCTGTTAATTGGTCATTGTCTTGTTGCATTCTTTCTCAATCTCACAAGTTCTTTTTCCTTTCCATTTCTTCATTATTGTGTACACAAATATTTCCCAAAAACTATTGTCAAATTATAGATCAATTTATAATATATAATTAAGTATAAATCTTATTTTAAGGTTTTGTAGAACTAAATTATATTTAAAATCTATTTCTTAATAATTAAGACTTTAAAATATCTCATTTTATATTTAAATTCAATTCACATATTCAAAGTAGTCAAATTATACAATAACTCTGCTAAAAAGAAAGAAGATAATGCAAAACAATATAATAAATAATAAAAATATTGAATTAATATCATTTTTAGTTGGGATGAATATTAGATCTTTTTACAAAAAAATGGTGTGATTCAAAGTTAATATTACAAAAGTTAGGCATTTTTTTAAAAATAATTTTTTTTATCACCACGAGCAAGTCAATTTTAGTTTATATTGTGACATCCCAAAATATATAGAAAAGACATACATATAATAAAGACGTCATCATGCATAATATAGGAAAGCAGTCAAGAGTAATTAGGATTTCAGTCATCCTTAGAATAGTGTGGAATTGAAAACTAGAGTATTAGAGTTTCTCCCCGGAAATTACAGAGAATTTAAAACTTTAGATGCATTAAAGTCCTTCAAAATAATATGAGTTCATGGAATTAAAAACTAGCAAATCTAAGTTGTAGCACTGCCGTCCCCATCAAGAGCTGCTTCCAAAGTGTCCTCCTCGCTATCTGCTCCCACCCAAGTGGATGATTATCGCAAAAGGAAACATACACAAGCAACAGCAACCAAGCAAGCAAGGGTGAGCTAGATATAAAATCATGTTATAACAGTCACAGGCAACATGAAAATAAAGACAAATACAATACACAACACACACATGACTTGTTGCACTTAAACTTGACTCGTCCGGACTAGAATGATTGTCAAGCTATGGCAGGTTATGCACTCGTGGTGGCCTCTATTGCTTAGCAAAGCCATTGCCAATGGGTTTTACCCTACCACACTCACGAGGTTAGTCCGTCATCACTCACCTTGGGCCATACTGGAAGCACCCAAGACTAGGATCCTGCTACTCTTCACCACATGAATCAATCCTCTCTACTTGAGAATGAAAGACCATTGGAGCGTCAGGAAAACCCCCAAGACTGAGCTACCATGCAATTCATTCTAAACATTACTAGGGCACTACCTTGAATTTTCTCCTGAAAGATCAAGGAATTACGTCCAACACTACAGGGCACCACCATGTGACCTCCCTTTGATATCCATGGAATTACGTCCATCAACCATACTAGTACAAGCACATATTTTTAACCACCAAACATGTTTCACATACTCACATACTTGTAATATAATCACATTATCACATCATACTATGCGTTGCAATCATCCCACACAATTAATTCAACCCAAAACAAAAGCAAAAGGGGCTGGAACCCAACACTATGAGCTTTGGCCGAGCGCTTAAAGCTTTGGCCGAACGGTATGACTTTGGCCTCGCATTGAGAGCTCTGGCCGAACGCAATTTAGACCACTTACCGAGACCGAGCACCATCAAGACTGAACGCTACCAAATTACACCTGACCGTACGGTACCAAATCAACACCTGACCAAACAGTACCAAATCAACCCTGACCGAACGGTACCAAATCAACCATAACCGAACGGTACCAAATCAACACCTAACCGAACGGTACCAAATCAACCCTGATCGAACGCTACTAAATCAACTCTGACCGAACGCTACCAAATAAACCCTGACCGCACGGTACCAAATCAACACCTAACCGAACGGTACCAAAACAACACCTAACCGAACGCTATTAAATCAACCCTGACGGAACGCTACCAAATAAACCCTGACCGAACGCTACCAAATCAACACCTAACCGAAAGGTACCAAATCAACACCTAACCGAACGCCATTAAATCAACCCTGACCGAACGCTACCAAATAAACCCTGATCGAATGCGACCAAATCAACACCTAACGGAACGCTACTAAATCAACCCTGACCGAACGCTACCAAATAAACTCTAACCGAACGCTACCAAATAAACCCTGACCGAACGCTACCAAATCAACACCTAATCGAACGGTACCGAATCAACACCTAACCGAACGCTATTAAGTCAACCCTGACCGAATGCTACCAAATAAACCCTGATCGAACGGTACCAAATCAACACCTAACCGAATGGTACCAAATCAACACCTAACCGAACGCTACTAAATCAACCCTGACCGAACGCTACCAAATTACACCTGACCGAACGGTACCAAATCAACACCTGACCGAACGGTACCAAATCAACTCTGACCAAACAGTACCAAATCAACCATAACCGAACGATACTAAATCAGCACCTGACCAAACGCTACCAAATAAACCCTGGCCGAACGGTACCAAATCAACACTTAACCGAACGCTATTAAATTAACCCTGACCGAACGCTACTGAATAAACCCTGACCGAACGCTACCAAATCAACATCTAACCGAACAGTACCAAATCAACACCTAATCGAACGCTATTAAATCAACCCTAACCGAACGCTACCAAATAAACCCTGACCGAACGCTACCAAATCAACACCTAACCGAACGCTACTAAATCAACCCTAACCGAACGCTACCAAATAAACCCTGACCGAATTTGTTCAAGACCGAACTCTAGGGCTTTTGGCCGAGCATGTATAGCTTTGGTCGAACGGTTTGATCTTTGGCCGAACACTAAGAGCTTTGGCCGAACGGTTTGATCTTTGGCTGACCTCTAAGAGCTTGGCCGAACGGTAGGACCTTTGGGCGAGTACTGAGACCTTTGGTCGAACGCTATGAGGCCGAACGCTACCTAGATATAGGGTAACTAAAACCAAACGGTACTGACCGAGAGTAGCACCAAACCGAATGATATAAGACTGAGAGCAGCATAAGACCGAATGGTCAGCTGTAGCGTTCTGCATATTTCTGCAGAATTGCAACCAGACTCTAGAGTACCATCTCCATTTTCCCCAGATCGATTTACAACACAAATTTTCAGTTCCACAATTACTCATACAGATCCATACAAAACAAGGTCACTCTAAACACAAATTTGTTCATCAAACAACAGAATATTACAGATCTCAGCACATGTATTGTTCATAAAATCCATAGAAAAGTATCTAGCTCCCCTTACCTGGGTTTCTCCAAGCACAACTATTGAAATTGTCCTAGCAGTACCCTTGACAGCACAAGAAATCAACCTGCCCCGATCGGAAAGAAGAAGATGTTCGGTAGAAATGAAGCCCTCTACTCCGCAGACCCTTGGGTAGCACCAAAATCGAATTCCTATGGTTCAAGGAGCTGGGAATCTAGAGAGAAGTCAGAGAAAATTAGGGCTGAAGTTTTAGAGAGAGGATGTGGCTTTGAAGAAAATGTGCAGAACTTGATAAAGTTAATATGGTTTACACATTAATAAAATAAAGAAAAAGTCTCTCCTATAATTTAATTTCTTTTCTTTCTTATTTAATATAATTACACGTCCTTACATATATCATGTGGTTAAAATTTGTTTGATAGTGTTGACCTTACGTGTTAATTTTTTAATAACAAAACCCAATTGATTATGATTTAGAACAATCTATTTAAACAATATAATTTTAGTATATAATAAAATAAGTTGAAATGATCAATTTTTTTAACTAATCTCATCAAGATTAATTACAAAATCATAAAAACAAATTTAACAAAAATATAAATTTTTATTTTATTTAAAAATTTGATTGGTTAGAAATGTTTTCTAAATCTTCAATTATTATGAGGTATACTAATATTTTAAAATAGTTGATAAAAATTTAAATATATATTATATTTTATTATATTATAAATATTTTCACAATTTATCACTTTGTAAGAGAAATGTACATAGAAAAAAATTAAACTAATACCTAAAAGCACCTTATTAGCTTAGAAACAAACTAAAATAATGTTTGAATATGATACGGAATATATCATAATATGACAAATAGCGTATACTAGAAAATCCTTGTAAATATATCCTTATAACTTTTTTGGTTTAATAGTGAATTTTGTCCCCAGTTATGTTGACAAATCTCAATTTAGTCCCACGTTTTAAAAGTGTTAGAAATGAATCCTCACTTTTAAAATTTTGAGTCAAATTAGTCTCTTCCGTTAAATATAAATAAACGACAGAAAACAGTACTAACATCAAGAGGAGTATTCTGTTTACCGCATCCATATGTTCTTCACTGGGATTATGCATAAATTGGCTCACCACGCTTATAGCATAGGCAATATCAAGGCGAGTATGTGACAAATAGATAAGTTTCCCCACCAATTTTTGGTATCTTCCTTTATCCGCAGGCACTTGGTTTGTGTATTATGAAAGTTTGTGATTTTGAACAATTGGAGTATCTGCTGGTTTGCAATCCAGTAGCCCCACCTCAGCCAATAGATCCAACACATTCTTTCTTTGAGACAAGAAAATGCCATTTTTCGACCTTGCCACCTCTATTCCCAAAAAATACTTGAGTCCCCCCAAATTCTTCATCTCAAACTCAGCTGCCAACTGCTCTTGTAGTCTTGTAATTTCTTCTGTATCATCTCCAGTAATGATCATATCGTCTACATAAACAATTAGAGTTGTCACCTTTCCTTGTCGAGGCTTAAAGAATAGAGTGGGATCTGTGTTACTTTGGTTAAAGCCATAACTCCTCATAGTTGAGCTAAACCTTCCAAACCATGCTCGAGGTGATTGTTTTAATCCATATAATGTCCGCTCTAACTTGCATACCACCTTGGTTCTAGAAGAGGGCATATAGCCTGATGGGATATCCATATAAACATCTTCTTCAAGATCTCCATGGAGAAAAGCATTCTTCACGTCGAGTTGGAGTAGTGGCCGATCTAAATTTGCTGCAAGTGATAACAAGACTCTAATAGTATTTAGTTTGCCCACTGCTGAAAAAGTCTCTGTATAATCTATTCCATAAGTCTGTGTGAACCCTTTTGCCACTAGCCTTGCCTTGTGTCGATCAATGGATCCGTCAGCTTTGTATTTGATTGAAAACACCCATTTGCACCCCACTGTCTTTTTTCCCTTGGGAAGTGGTATCAACCTCCATGTATTATTCTTTTGTAAGGCCTCCATTTCCTCTCGTATGGCTTGTGCCCACTTAGGACTAGCTAATGCTTCTTCCACATTCTTTGGAATATGACAGGAGAATAACGTCTCTGTGAAGACTTGAATAGGCTTTGATAATGTTGAGTAGACACATAATTTACAATGGGGTACTCGGATTGCCCTTCTTCTATATTAGGAGAGTACCTATTTGGTGGCTTTCCTCGGTTGTTCCTCATAGGTAATACATATCTTACAGGAGTATTAGTAGATGAAGAGATAATAGAAGAACTTACCTCAGGATTGTTCTCAATGAAAGGGACGAGTGCTTCGGAGCGAGAGGGCTCTTCAATTCCTTTATTGATGTACACTTCATTGACGGGGACTTCTTCACTAACAATTTTTTCACGAATTTCTTCACTAGTAATTCCTTCATTAGTAGAAGGATTTTCTTCACTCTGTTCCATTTTTGTAGGTTCATCATGGATTACTCCTTCAATTTCTTATTCATGCTCTCCAATTTGTTTTTTTTTCAAAAACTGATGATGGAGCTACCAAGTACCAATTTGGCTCTTTATTCATGGACTCCCCCTAGAGAGCATAATTGGGTACTATAGGAGAAAAGAAAGGTTCAGATTCTAGGAAAGTCATATCCATAGTGATATAGGTTCTATCGGTGGTAGGATCAAAGCATTTGTAGCCTTTTTATGCAGTCCATAGCCCAAGAACAAGCACCTAACAGCACACGGATCAAGTTTGGTTCGTTGGTTTTTCTGAAGTTGAACAAAAACCACACACCCAAAAATCCTAGATTGAAGTATCAACATGGTAGGTAATTGTACATGAGAGGAGAGTACGTGTAGAGGTGTTTTAAACTGCAAGACCTTGGAAGGCATGCAGTTAAGGAGGTATACCGCTGCAGTTACCGCATCGTCCCAATGGCGAGTGGGAACATGGGTGTCAAGAAGGAGAGCATGTGCTGTCTCCAAGATATGACAATTTTTCCGTTCGGTAACACCATTTTGTTGTGGAGTTTGTGAGCATGAGGTCTCGTGAAGAAGACCATGTTGTTGGAAGTATGCTTTAAAGTGATGGTTAACAAACTCCCCTCCATTGTCTGATCGAAGAACTTGAATCTTGACTGAAAACTGATTCTGAATCATGACATGAAAATTCTGAAATATTTGAAACACTTCATCTTTAGTCTTCATCAAATAAAGCCATGTCATTCGTGTGCAATCATCGACAAATATTACAAACCAACAGTGATCGGATACAATAGTCCTAGGGGAAGGTCCCCACACATCAGAGTGTATTAGATCAAAAGGAACACTTCTTTTATTCAAACTCATATGATAGGAGTTTCTATGGCTTTTAGCCAGAATACAAGTATTACATGTAAACTCAGCATTTTTCAAATTTAAAAATCAATCTGGAAATAACTTTCTCAAATAATCGAACAATGGATGTCCCAACTAACGATGCCAAAACCATATTTCCCGTTCTTTGCCATTGATCTGGTGATGCACATGATATGCTTCTCCTTTGTTAAAATCATCAAGGTAGTATAGCCCCCCCCCCCCCCCCCCCACACACACACCACACCTCCCCCACCCTCCCTCCCTCTTAGTACCACGTCCAATAAGCTTCTTGCCGAGAACATTCTGAAGAAGGCAAAAAGTAGAGTACATCAATACCACACAATTGAGTTCTTCAGTTATTCTACTTACAGATGTCGCAACCGGAATCGCGACGGGACGACGATCCAAAAAGAAACGGGTTTTAAAAAGAGATTTGGAGTCGCCACCATAGTTTATTATGGAAAACTATGGAAAACCTCAAAACGATAAAGCACGGTCCACGAAAACCAAAGATTGGGTTCGGGAGTCGGTTACGCGTGGGGAAGGTGTTAGCACCCCACAACGCCTGCCCTAAGGCAATACCTTTAACTACATGCACGAATATGATGTGGTTTTCAAAATGTTTAATTATCCCCTAAAATAAAATTCTAAATAAACAAAACATATTTTTTTAATTTTTTGGGCCCGACAAGGATTGACCTTGCTCCTACGTATTCTCATTCAAAATGAGAAATCAGGGTTACGTAGTTCTAGTTAAGAGATTGTTTGTTGTTTGGAAAAGCAGATGTTTTTAATTTTTGGAGATTTTATGTTTTTAATATTTTCGAGAAAAAGAAGGTAATGAGTACTAGGCCAACGCGAACGGTCGCACGAGTACTCATACCTTTAAAACGATATTTAAATATGTTTAATTATTTTTTTAAAAAAGGAAATAACGATATTAAGCACTAGGACGATGCGGATGATCACACGAGCACTCATACCGTTATTTACTTATTTAGGAAGACTTGAGAGTATTGAGTGCTAGGCTGATGCGGACGATCGCACGAGCACTCATACCCCCGTTTAATATTACGTAAATAAGCTTTAAACGTATTTTTGAAATTTTATATAAGAAAAGAAGAAAAAGGTTTTTAGCACAAGGACGACGCGAGCGGTCACACGTGCGCTTAAACCTTTAAATATTTTTGTAATAATTTTTTATAAGAAAGAAGAAGAAGAGGTTTTCAGCACAAGGACGACGCGAGCGGTCACACGTGTGCTTAAACCTTTAAACATTTTTGTAATAATTTTTATAAGAAAGAAGGAGAAGAGGTTTTTAGCACAAGGACGACGCGAGCGGTCACACGTGTGCTTAAACCTTTAAACATTTTTGTAATAATTTTTATAAGAAAGAAGAAGAAGAGGTTTTCAGCACAAGGACGACGCGAGCGGTCACACGTGTGCTTAAACCTTTAAACATTTTTGTAATAATTTTTATAAGAAAGAAGAAGAAGAGGTTTTCAGCACAAGGACGACGCAAGCGGTCACACGTGTGCTTAAACCTTTAAAAATATTCTTGTAAATTCTTTTATTTAACCTATAAATATTATATATTTCAGGATAAGTATATGTCTAAAATAATTAGATAGAACAAAATAAGATAAGAGAATAATAAATATATAAAAAATATAAAAATAAAATAAATAAGCAAAAGAAATCAAAGTGGCCGAACGAGCGTTCGTTGGGGATAGGACGAACGTTCACTGGTAAAGGACACTAAATGACGAGTGTTCGTCGAGAGAGTTAACGAGCGGACGTTTAAAAATGTGGGATGAATGACGAGCGTTCGTCGAGAGAGATAATGCACGGACGTTGGGAACGAAAGCTGAATGACGAACGCTCATTGAAGACATGACACTGAGAAATTGAGGCTGAGAGACGAGCGTTCGTTGGGGAGATAATGAACGAACGTTTGGTCAGGAAGCTTAATGACGAACGCTCGTTATTGAAATGACGAACGGACGTTCATAAATGGAAGATTAAGGACGAACGCTCGTTATTGAAATGACGAACGAACGTTCATGAATGGAAGCTTAAAGACGAACGCTCGTTATTGAAATGACGAACGGACGTTCATAAATGGAAGCTTAATGACGAACGCTCACGGTTGGAATGACGAACTGACGTTCATGAATGAAAGCTTAAAGACGAACGCTCGTTATTGAAATGACGAACGGACGTTCGTAAATGGAAGCTTAATGACGAACGCTCACGGTTGGAATGACGAACGGACGTTCATAAATGGAAGATTAAGGACGAACGCTCGTTATTGAAATGACGAACGGACGTTCATGAATGTAAGCTTAAAGACGAACGCTCGTTATTGAAATGACGAACGGACGTTCGTAAATGGAAGCTTAATGACGAACGTTCGCGGTTGGAATGACGAACGAACGTTTGGACAATGCAGCTTAATGACGAACGCTCGTTATCGAAAATGACGAACGGACGTTTGGACAATGCAGCTTAATGACGAACGTTCGTTATCGAAAATGACGAACGGACGTTTAGACAAGACAGCTTAAGGACGAACGTTCGTTATTGACACGACGAACGGACGTTCTTAAGGATGAACGGACGTTCAAAAATGTAAGCTTAAGGACGAACGTTCGTTATTGAACGAACGTTTAAACAGTGTAGCTTAATGACGAACGTTCGTTATCGGTAATAAGGAACGGACGTTCGTTAGGGAGATGTCTAACAAATAGTCCGTCCAAGAAATGTCCGAACGGACGTTTGAATACGAGACTAAATAACGAGCATTCCAAAAGGGCCCAAGGTTCCCGGACGTGCGTTCATTTCTGGGCCAGGCCTAGTTGAATGATTTTTAACCTAGAATTTCCTAGGGGTTCAGGAGGTTCATCCTCATTCACTCCTTCACGCCGGCTCGTGCCCTCTCCAGAGATCCAAGATCTCCTACTCAGCACCACGACTCACTGCCATCTCCGTCCGAGCCGGCCACCGTTGCTTCAACCAGAACACGTCTTGAGCTCGCCGGCGACGACTCGCGCTCCCATAACCACCGCCAGCCACGACACCACCGTCTCCATTCTTCTCTCTTCGAAAACCAGCGATTCTCATGTAGGGTTTTCCTCCGCCTTCATCTCCGATCCGCTCGCGTCATCACCACCCATCAACATCAACTTCACCATTACTAAAACTTCCACGACGACCACGACCACTGCCACGATAAGGCTCCCCGTGCCTATCCTCGTCTACCTCCTCGGTCACCTCCACGGCCACCGGATTCCCTCTCAACAGCCCCAGGCCACCGGGACTCAACGCCATCGCGCCATTAACCTCACCGGTGCCACTGGCGCCACTCTTCTCCTTCCCCATTCGAGGATTTTCTCGAATACCAAATGATCCCGCAACCCTACTTTTCCCTCTCTGCCTCCCCTAATTTCTTACTGTTTATTGATTGGTTTAATTGATTGATTCTCGTTAATTTGGTACTCGAAGAGATGAGTGTGTTGTGTGCATATGAACGTGAAGGGGATAATTGAATCTGTGATAATGGTATATGGGCTGGCGAGAATGGGGTGAATGGCGTTTAAGCAGTAAGCATACATGATGAATCTGGATGCACAAGTGGACAGAAACTTACCTGCTGCTATGGTTGCTGCTATCACTCTGTATCCGGTGACCTCCCCTAGCCTTTCGTTTTCTCTGCCGGTGCCAATAATGAATCTGGATGATGATTCCCCCAAATGATGGTCCCCGTGTGTGTCCTCCTTCTCCCTTTTTCTCTCCCTGATCCAACCAAAATCCTCCCCCCCAAAATCTCAGAAAATATTCTCCTGTAACCACCTTGTCCCCCTCCTTCAGACATGTCCCACATACCCTTTTTCCACGTTTTTTTTATTTTCTCCCTTTTTTAATTTTTATTTTATTTATTACTTTTTTTTTTAATTTGAGTTTTAATTTTATTTTTCAATTTTTTAATTATTTTGATTAATTAACTCTATTAAAACAAATTGAAGATAAGAAAAATAGAAATTGAATTAAAAGCAAAAATCTAAATACATAAAAAATAGAATAAAACAAAAAGGTAAAATAAAAAAAAACCAATAAAAACCCATTTTTTACAACCCGGACAAAATTGAGTGTTGACAGCTGCCCCTCTTTACTTAGATATTACTAAATAATATGAAAATTTAACCTTTTCGTATTATTTAAGTAAAGCTAAGTAAAGATAAAAACACTAATTTTGTCTGGGTTTCAATCATGAAAAAAAAACAAACAAAATGTTTCAAGTCACGATGCCAAACGACCAATGTCAAGTAAAGTATCAGTAACAAAAACTAAAACCTGGATTTGACCATTGCCTCGCAGAGGGCCAAACTCACAGAACAAAAATTTAAATCTGACCATTGCCATGCAGAGGGTCGATAACAGAAAATTAAAACCTGGATTTGACCATTGCCTCGCAGAGGGCCAAACTCACAGAACGTAAATTTAAATCCAACCATTGCCATGCAGACGGTCGATAACAGAAAATTAAAACCTGGATTTGACCATTGCCTCGTAGAGGGCCAAACTCACATAACAGAAATTTAAATCCGATCATTGCCATGCAGAGGGCCGATAACAGAAAACTAAAACCTGGATTTGACCATTGCCTCGTAGAGGGCCAAACTCACATAACAGAAATTTAAATCCGACCATTGCCATGCAGAGGGCTGATAACAGAAAACTAAAACCTGGATTTGACCATTGCCTCACAGAGGGCCAAACTCACAGAACAGAAATTTAAATCCGACCATTGCCATGCAGAGGGCCGATAACAGAAAACTAAAACCTGGATTTGACCATTGCCTCGCAGAGGGCCAAACTCACAGAACAGAAATTTAAATCCGACCATTGCCATGCAGAGGGCCGATAACAGAAAACTAAAACCTGGATTTGACCATTGCCTCGCAGAGGGCCAAACTCACAGAACAGAAATTTAAATCCGACCATTGCCATGCAGAGGGCCGACAATACAGAGCAACGAACTGAAATTGACCATTGCCGAGCAGATGGCTAGTAATACAACAACGAGATGGGATTAGACCATTGCTTAGCAGAGGGCCATAAAACGAAAACTGGATTCGACCAATGCCTTGCAGAAGGCCAATATCGTAGGAGAAAAAACTTGAATTCGACCATTGCGAAGCAGAGGGTCGGTATCGTAGAAGAAAACTTGGATTTGAAACTTTCTGAAACGTTGGTAAACACTTAGCAAAACATCGAATAAACTTAAAAGCAAATGTTGTATTAACCTTTTCACAACTTCTCTTGTGCCTAAAGGATTTTTCAAACAAAATACCTTGCTTATTATGAAATGTATGATGTAATGTCATGAGGGTGCATGAATGAATAAACACATGAAACCTTTGCTTTTTTTTTTATTTATTTTTTTTTTATTTTTTTTTATTTTTTGACCACTCTCTCTTAATTAGACTGCCCATGTTTGAAACTCATTGTCAACATTGTCATCAAACCTGATGTACGTTCAAAACGTAATCATAAAATGTCGGGAGACAGTGAGCCCTCTAATGAGAAAGAGAAGGGTGTAACCATGAGTTCAAGTTCTCTTTATCGCTTCCTGCAATCCAATTTGGCCTGAACCCGAGAAAGTGAGGGAAAAATAGGGACGAGAAGTAGATAGCTGAATGATTGTATGTGGAGCTAACATTTGTGTTCTCCTCATCTGGGAGGTATGGTTAACATAGAAACATGTAGGGCCCACAAGACTGCCCCAATTTTGTTGTGCACAGTAAGTACGATTTGGGGCGGTGAAAAGGTTTGGGTAGGAAGGATTGTCCCAGTTGAGGGTTCCTTCTTGACATGACGATTGACGGGGAGACTTTACATTGTATTTTCACTTTTCATTTTCAATGTCCTTTCTTTTCTTCTAGTGATGATATCAGTCACCACATCATTCCTTCCCAGAGTTAAGTTCGTAAGAAAGACCAGAACGAACAAACTTCATTCGGCGTGGACTTTAATCGGCTTGTAACGTGGCTAAAAGGCAAACGGGTTATGAAAGAAATGGATAATGAAAGCTCAAATAAGTGTTTAACGGCTAAACCATTTTAACAAGAATCATCTGCAAAGTGCTGAGTCAACCAGTTTCTAAGAATTTAAAACTCTGGACATTCTATTATTATTTTTCCATTCATTCCTTTACTTTCTTTCTTTCCCTTTCGGTCACTTGTTTTGTTGCCTCTGTTGTAGCCCCCTTTTTTTTTTTTTTTTTTTGGCTTCTTTTTTCTTATCTTTTTTTTTACAACAATTTTCTCATTGATTTTGGATGTCCTTGATGTACCTTTTAGGTTGACGTTGATATGCGAATGACCCTTGTCTAGGGTGATGAAAAATGATTACGACTTACGGCTCAAAGTGGGTGCAATTGATTAAACCTCTTTTATCATTTGGATAAAGAAAACGGCCACACGTCATCCTGAAGCTTGCTTGACTTGCTTTCTACAACCTTAACCATGAGACGAAATTCTGTAGCAGTTGACACATCGACTTCATTTTTTCAAAAATTTGTTTTTTTTTTTTTTTTTTTTTGCTCCCCAATCGCGGATCATTGGGCATGGGTACAATGATGACAACTGCCCCAGTGTTATATCCATGACAATCCTTTGTTTTGAAGGGAAATGAAAAGGTTAGGGGTTCACGCAATAAGAAAGCGGATGCTTTAACGAGAAATGAACACAGGTTACCCCCGAAACTCTGAATCAGGAGAAGACTCACATCTTTGCCATTTCCAGTTATTGTTTTTTTTTTTTTTTTTTTTTGGATTTTGAACGTACTATGCCCTAGACAACCTAATTGACAATGAATTCAACATGTGCATTTTTATTCTCTCCTTTTTTAGTCTTTCACGACATCCCTCAGGATCGAGCTGGTGCCAACCGAATATACCCGTGATGCTTTTACTCATGTGTGCTTAATTATCATTACCTTTATTTTCCTTTATTTACCTAAAAGCTCAGCGCGACATGCAATATTTCAAGAAGCGTGCAAACAAAAATTATGAATGAAACCATGCAGTATTTATTGAATGAAATAACACAGAGTACAACAAACTGTAAAGATCATGTCAATATCCCTTAATATTGATCCCCTATCACGGAATCATCATGTGTAAAACTTTTTGACTGCACCCGAATTAACCGGTAATGGTAACTCCTCTCCATCCTTCCTTGTGAGAATTAGTGCCCCACCAGAAAATGCCTTCTTCACTACGAATGGCCCTTCATAATTCGGGGTCCATTTGCCCCTATGATCCTTTTGTACAGGCAAGATCATCTTCAACACCAGCTCACCTTCGTGGAATTCTCTGGGATGCACCCTTTTGTCAAATGCATTTTTCATTCTTCTTAGTTTTTCGCTTGACTGGAAGGTATTCCGGTTTAAGTGGGAGCTTGTGTTGCACAATATTGGTATCCAAACTTGGCATGTCATTGTAAGACCAAGCGAACACATCCTTAAACTCCTTCAATAGGGCTTGCAACCCTTTCCTCACTTCCTTTTTCATGCCAGTACCGATTTTTACTTCCTTTCTCTTCTTCCTCTCCCAAGTTGAGTACTTCAACCTCTTCCAGATGAGGTTTTATCTCTTTAGACTCTTGTTCCACTAATCTCAAGAGCTCTGGAGAGGGTTCCGGATTATCTTCATAATCATCTTCCGTATTATCGATAGGGTGTTCAAAATTAGGAATATCGACATTGTTATTTTCAAAACTTTCATTGTCACATCTGCATTATTTAAATTTATGAAAAAAAAAGAATAAATAAAAAAGGAAAAAAAAGATGACTAATGCGAAATGATGATAAAAACAAACACGATTCGATTATCACGCTGAGCACAAAAACTAAACGTCAACCCGTAAGTCATGAATCCTAAAGCCCTGGGTGAAGCTATAGGATTAATTAAAACTATTACATCTTATTCAAATTAAGCATCACGGGTATATTCAGAGTTTCAATTGTTGAGTGGTGCATCTGGGGAGCCGGCCCGCACGAAACTTGAGCATTCAAAGCTATCTTCATCCTCCACGGCTGTTATATGGCCCGTGTTGATCCAACCAGCACTACGAAATTTTTCCCTGATGTCACGAATACAAATCTTTTCCACCCTGGGTTCACGCCTTTCTACACGAGCTAGACCGCACTCTCTCCTTTCTTCCATCAGCCTTCCCGTTTTGTAAGGAAAGGGAGACGGCGCCCGGATGATGACAGAAAACTTTTCTTCAGCCTCTGGCACAGGGGTGGTTCTAGTGAAATGGATCACCAACGGCTCAGGCAGAGTTACGTCGGATTCTCCACCAATCTGTGTAAACACTTCCCCCTCCTTATCCTTGTAGCATACTTGCATCAAACCCCGATCCAGCAGGTCTTGCAGAACATACTCAAATTCACCACATTCCTCAATAGAGTGCCCATCATCCGGATGAAGCGCGCATGTTACATCCTCGTCATAATCACCTTTTAAAAGGCCCACCTTTATCAGCGCCTTGAAGATAAACTTTCTGGAACTTCGGATTCCACCCGCATCCCTTATCAACTCATGTTTTCCATCCTCGATGGCATTCGTCGAGGCACTCCCATGCCCAGAAAGTGGGTTAGTCTCAATGCTGGGTTTATCTTCTTGAAACTTTAACCACCCAGAGTCGATTAGAGTCTGTACTTTGTGTTTAAAAGCCAGACACCTCTCAGTTGAGTGACCAACACCTCCCCCATGGTAACTACATTTGGCCTCTGCATCATAACCCCTGGGATACGGAGGTTGCATGGGCTTCATTGGACAAATAGCAACCAAACCCCTTTGGACGAGTTGGGGTAACAATTCTGTGTAAGTTGTAGGGATAGGGGTGAAATTAACAAATTGGTTCCTTCTTGGGTAAGTATTTTGGCCCGCATTCTGATTTGGACCTGCAATTGCCCCAGCCCTCCAAGTATCAGTTGGGGGCAATGGCGGTTGATAATACCCTTGTTGTTGTTGAGGCCTGGCTTGATGAGCGAACGCCGCATTAGCTGCAAGATGGGGTTGCCCCAAGTATGGTCGGAAGCTATGAGCGGGAGCTTGACCTCTCCATACAGGCATTGCCGATGCCGCATGCACATCCCCTTCCTTCTTCTTTCCCGCATTAAAATTGGTTTTTTTGTAATTTGCAGTTGCGGGCGAACTGTATGCAATTTTCCCACTTTTAACCCCAATTTCTATCCTTTCGCCTATTATAATGATATCAGCGAAATTGGCAGACACGTTCCCGACCATGTGCTCGTAAAATGGCGGCTGGAGAGTGTTCACAAACATTGCCACCATTTCTCTATCATACAAAGGTGGTTCGACTTGTGCAGCTAACTCTCTCCACCGTTGGGCATATTCCTTGAAAGTTTCGTTGTCCTTCTTTGACATATTTTGCAGCTGTAAACGATCTGGTGCAACATGGGTATTGTATATGTATTGTTTCACAAAAGCATCAGCCAAGTCCGCCCAACAACGAATTCGAGTCGGCTCCAAATGAGTATACCAGTTTAATGCCACTCCAGCCAAACTATCTTGAAAAACATGGATGAGCAGCTGCTCGTCATAAGCATATGCAGCCATCTTTCTGCAAAACATGGTTAGATGGCTCTTTGGGCATGTATTTCCCCTATACTTCTCAAAATCTGGCGCTTTGAACTTATGTGGTATTTTGACGCCAGGAACCAAACTCAATCTGGCAACATCTCCGAATCCATAACTTTCATACCCCTCCACAGCCCTCAATCTTGCCTCTAGGCTCTCCAGTTTATCCTTTGCCCCATCGACATTACTAGTTACTCCCTGAAACAAAGTATACGGCGCAGGCCCTGTAGAAAAGCCCTCTCCGGTAATCACAGGTGGCACCGGAGTTACTCGTATTCCATCAGACATGTTTGCATGCATTCCTTCATTTACCATAGGTGCGGACATTAAAACAGATCCCTGAATACTAATTGGCGGTACGTTGGCAGTGGTAGGGAAAGAGAATGAAGTCTGCTCCCCTTCTGTGTATTCTCCCACAGGTGGGGTGTAACCTGGAGGTAATCCATACATTGGGAACGAAACAGATTGGCTCCCAGCATTGAACAACGGAGGGTAATATTGAGCATTTCCCTCAACTTGCGAAGACGTCGCCCCTTCCGTAGTCTTCAGGGCTTCGAGAGCCGCCAAAATCTGGGCCATTTGATCCTTCAACTGGCTGACATCGGCCTTAATAGATTCGTGTGACTGCTCCCAATTCTCCATGACCTTCGAGTTAGCTCTGGTCCTGTACGGATGTCGTGGAAAATTTGTCGTTGTTTTCTCACTTGTACTGCTGATTATTTTTTTATTAAATTAAATTAGATAAGGATGAAAAATGCAAAACAAAAGAAAACATGATGCATGCTAGTGATAAGTGGAAATCACAGGATAACGATGACAATACTGATGGAAAATTAACACAAGCCGATACCAAACAAACATCCCCTATCTTTCATTTAAATAAAATTTGATCCATTACATAGTCTAAGGAACAAAACGCATAATTCTAATGTACATCAATCCCGCGCCCGGGCAATGAAAGATTTCATCTCTACCACCAACCATTTACAATGATTAATAAACAATTCTATTTCCCCTGGTGAATTACGAAAATGAGTACTAGCTTCCGCATTCGACACCATCCTTGGGATGTCTTCAATTGCCCCATTTGCCAAAGCAGCCAACTGAGCGAAGCTTTCCTTCCAGTGCTTTACAGCCATTTCTTGCTCTGCGATGTGCTCTTTCATTTGCTTTATCAAGGCCTGATGCCTTTCTTCAAATTCTATCGATCTCCATCGCTCCTCCTGTTCCTCAATATATTCCTCCATTTGTTTTATCAGAGTTCGATGCTCTTCTTCTGCTTCTGCTAGCTTCCAACGCTCCCGGTTCATATCCGCCTCAAACGACATGGCCATCTCTTTCATCTCATGCCCCGCTTTTTCTACCTGCACCTGCGCTTCTCTTAGTCTCTTCAAGGCTTCTCGTTTATCTCTTTTGGCTTCTTCGTAAAGGTGCTTCCACTGCTTTCCCTCTTCTAAAGCCACCTTCTTCTCATTTACCCTCATGGATAATTCCTTACTTGCAGCCGCTAGATCCTGTTTCACTCGAAATGTATAATCCCTCTCAGCCTTCTGGCTTTTGACAATGTTTTCATAAGTTCGCGACTTTTCTTCATTATCATTCTTCATATCCACAAGATCATTACGCGCTCTTTGTAATTCATTCTCCAACCTAGCATTTCTCACCTTCAATTTCTCCATCTCAGCCTTCAATTGTTGCACCTCTTCACTTTCTGGGGCTTGGGATGGTCCTTCACTAGCTGATTGATCTTTGATTGGCTTGAAAGGCAATTTCACTACTTTCACTCTCTCCAGAATCCAGGTGTGATAACTAACCCTGCTATCCACTACTCCATCCCTCAAGTCCTTCTCTGCTCGAACAACATTTTCCCAGGCGCTTTTAACTTTTCTTAACAATTCGATGAAATGCCCGTCTTCGTAATAAATGAATAGGGTAGCAAGGTAATCTGACGAAGGTGCCCCTTTTATAGGATGCCCAAATTGTCTTTGCACCAAAAGGGGGTTGTAATTGATACAGTACCGGGCACCTATGAGAGGTACATTAGGAAAACTACCACAATGTTGTATAGCCATTTTATTTAATAACCAAGGAAGGCGCCATTTTATACTTCTTTCGCTCAAGCTAGCAAGGAATCGAGCCCAATCATTTCCTCCTTTACCTTTAAGCCCTTGGTGTGACAAAGTCTCCGATAGACTCTTAACGTCGACCATTTCCTTAAACACGCGCGTTGTCATCCATGTATACAACGCCGGTAAGCAACAAAGAATCTTCTTTCCCTTTCTCCCATGGCAAAACCTCAAGGTCCCATAAACATCCGCAAGAACTGCTGTTACAGGATTCTCTAATCTGGTTTTACTTGCCACGAAGACATCTATCGCGGTGTAATCCACAAATTCTTCTATTTTGGGAAACAAGACAATGCCATATATGGTGAGGGCTAATACATCCATGAAAGTTTCCCAATCCTCTTTATCAGCCAAGTGATGTAAATACTGCTCTAGATATCCCTGTGATAACCCATGCACTTGATTCCTCATCATCATCCTGTCTTCAAGCTCCTTGGGATGTAATTTCATGATGGCAGCAATGGTGGGTATAGAGGCATGATGCTCTAAATGTTGATAGGGAGTGGTGCCCTCCAATGGCAAACCCAAGATATGCTCGAACTCCTCTATGGTTGGCGCCAACTGAAAGTCTTGAAATGTGAAACATCGAAGCGGAGAATCATAATATTGTGCCAAGGCTGTGATAGCGGGTATTTGTACTTCAACCTCCATTAAATTCAACAAATTTCCATATCTTCTTTGAAAGGTTTCTCTCTTTATCGTCTTAAGCCTTTTACCCAAGCTTATCAGCCCGGTCAAATTTCCAACATGGGTCCTTAGACTATACTTCTTTCTTAAATCGGAAGAGTCGGTGTGCCGTGTAGCATCGGATCTTGTGTTAACATCCATCTCGTATGAAGTCAAGTAGGTACCTGTGATTTCCCTTAAAATTAACATGTTACTAAATGATGTATGAATATGATGCATAATAAAACAACATGACGAATCAAAGCACATGCATGGTATGAAATGTAATATCATAAAAAATGAATAGTGTGAGGGTTACAGAAGCATATATTCCTCCCATCGTGCCCTACCAAAGGTTCATTGCTTTGAGTTCAAGGTCAAGTATATGCAATCTCACAAGGATGATTTCCTGAACCTAAAGGTCAAAGGTCACTAGAGCTATGGCCCCCTTCATAGCATCTCCACAACAGTCGAGTAATCAACTAGGTGTGAAAACACATATGAAGAGAACAGACTCTAGCTGGAGTTCTCACGATAGCCAAACAGGAAGTACATCCCAGAGTGACACCGCTACACAACTCCTCTAATTCTAAGCTACGCTCAGACCCGGGTATAGGGCCCCACTCATGATATGCCAAAAGTGTGTGTGTGAAGGGAGGAAATTATGCACACCCAAACCCTTACCTGCAAAACAACCAGAAAAATTCCCAGGCAGATATAAACATATTGTCTACCCTAGGGTTCAATATTCAACATTTATTGCAGTTATTCCAAATATCAAGCACAGATAGAGAAAAGGAAAAGAAAAACACATAAGCAAAACCACACCAAATTCGCGCATCTAATTAATGGCTCGACTCTCTAAAGGTCCCCAGTGGAGTCGCCATCTGTCGCAACCGGAATCGCGACCGGACGACGATCCAAAAAGAAACGGGTTTTAAAAAGAGATTTGGAGTCGCCACCATAGTTTATTATGGAAAACTATGGAAAACCTCAAAACGATAAAGCACGGTCCACGAAAACCAAAGATTGGGTTCAGGAGTCGGTTACGCGTGGGGAAGGTGTTAGCACCCCACAACGCCTGCCCTAAGGCAGTACCTTTAACTAAATGCACGAATATGATGTGGTTTTCAAAATGTTTAATTATCCCCTAAAATAAAATTCTAAATAAACAAAACATATTTTTTTAATTTTTTGGGCCCGACAAGGATTGACCTTGCTCCTACGTATTCTCATTCAAAATGAGAAATCAGGGTTACGTAGTTCTAGTTAAGAGATTGTTTGTTGTTTGGAAAAGCAGATGTTTTTAATTTTTGGAGATTTTATGTTTTTAATATTTTCGAGAAAAAGAAGGTAATGAGTACTAGGCCAACGCGAACGGTCGCACGAGTACTCATACCTTTAAAACGATATTTAAATATGTTTAATTATTTTTTTAAAAAAGGAAATAACGATATTAAGCACTAGGACGATGCGGATGATCACACGAGCACTCATACCGTTATTTACTTATTTAGGAAGACTTGAGAGTATTGAGTGCTAGGCTGATGCGGACGATCGCACGAGCACTCATACCCCCGTTTAATATTACGTAAATAAGCTTTAAACGTATTTTTGAAATTTTATTTAAGAAAATAAGAAAAAGGTTTTTAGCACAAGGACGACGCGAGCGGTCACACGTGCGCTTAAACCTTTAAATATTTTTCTAATAATTTTTTATAAGAAAGAAGAAGAAGAGGTTTTCAGCACAAGGACGACGCGAGCGGTCACACGTGTGCTTAAACCTTTAAATATTTTTGTAATAATTTTTATAAGAAAGAAGGAGAAGAGGTTTTTAGCACAAGGACGACGCGAGCGGTCACACGTGTGCTTAAACCTTTAAACATTTTTGTAATAATTTTTATAAGAAAGAAGAAGAAGAGGTTTTCAGCACAAGGACGACGCGAGCGGTCACACGTGTGCTTAAACCTTTAAACATTTTTGTAATAATTTTTATAAGAAAGAAGAAGAAGAGGTTTTCAGCACAAGGACGACGCAAGCGGTCACACGTGTGCTTAAACCTTTAAAAATATTCTTGTAAATTCTTTTATTTAACCTATAAATATTATATATTTCAGGATAAGTATATGTCTAAAATAATTAGATAGAACAAAATAAGATAAGAGAATAATAAATATATAAAAAATATAAAAATAAAATAAATAAGCAAAAGAAATCAAAGTGGTCGAACGAGCGTTCGTTGGGGATAGGACGAACGTTCACTGGTAAAGGACACTAAATGACGAGTGTTCGTTGAGAGAGTTAACGACCGGACGTTTAAAAATGTGGGATGAATGACGAGCGTTCGTCGAGAGAGATAATGCACGGACGTTGGGAACGAAAGCTGAATGACGAACGCTCATTGAAGACATGACACTGAAAAATTGAGGCTGAGAGACGAGCGTTCGTTGGGGAGATAATGAACGAACGTTTGGTCAGGAAGCTTAATGACGAACGCTCGTTATTGAAATGACGAACGGACGTTCATAAATGGAAGATTAAGGACGAACGCTCGTTATTGAAATGACGAACGGACGTTCATGAATGAAAGCTTAAAGACGAACGCTCGTTATTGAAATGACGAACGGACGTTCGTAAATGGAAGCTTAATGACGAACGCTCAGGGTTGGAATGACGAACGGACGTTCATAAATGGAAGATTAAGGACGAACAATCGTTATTGAAATGACGAACGGACGTTCATGAATGTAAGCTTAAAGACGAACGCTCGTTATTGAAATGACGAACGGACGTTCGTAAATGGAAGCTTAATGACGAACGCTCGCGGTTGGAATGACGAACGAACGTTTGGACAATGCAACTTAATGACGAACGCTCGTTATCGAAAATGACGAACGGACGTTTGGACAATGCAGCTTAATGACGAACGTTCGTTATCGAAAATGACGAACGGACGTTTAGACAAGACAGCTTAAGGACGAACGTTCATTATTGACACGACGAACGGACGTTCTTAAGGATGAACGGACGTTCAAAAATGTAAGCTTAAGGACGAACGTTCGTTATTGAACGAACGTTTAAACAGTGTAGCTTAATGACGAACGTTCGTTATCGGAAATAACGAACGGACGTTCGTTAGGGAGATGGCTAACAAATAGTCCGTCCAAGAAATGTCCGAACGGACGTTTGAATACGAGACTAAATAACGAGCGTTCCAAAAGGGCCCAAGGTTCCCGAACGTGCGTTCATTTCTGTGCCAGGCCCAGTTGAATGGTTTCTAACCTAGAATTTCCTAGGGGTTCAGGAGGTTCATCCTCATTCACTCCTTCACGCCGGCTCGTGCCCTCTCCAGAGATCCAAGATCTCCTACTCAGCACCACGACTCACTGCCATCTCCGTCCGAGCCGGCCACCGTTGCTTCAACCAGAACACGTCTTGGGCTCGCCGGCGACGACTCGCGCTCCCATAACCACCGCCAGCCACGACACCACCGTCTCCATTCTTCTCTCTTCGAAAACCAGCGATTCTCATGTAGGGTTTTCCTCCGCCTTCATCTCCGATCCGCTCGCGTCATCACCACCCATCAACATCAACTTCACCATTACTAAAACTTCCACGACGACCACGACCACTGCCACGATAAGGCTCCCCGTGCCTATCCTCGTCTACCTCCTCGGTCACCTCCACGGCCACCGGATTCCCTCTCAACAGCCCCAGGCCACCGAGACTCAACGCCATCGCGCCATTAACCTCACCGGTGCCACTGGCGCCACTCTTCTCCTTCCCCATTCGAGGATTTTCTCGAATACCAAATGATCCCGCAACCCCACTTTTCCCTCTCTGCCTCCCCTAATTTCTTACTGTTTATTGATTGGTTTAATTGATTGATTCTCGTTAATTTGGTACTGGAAGAGATGAGTGTGTTGTGTGCATATGAACGTGAAGGGGATAATTGAATCTGTGATAATGGTATATGGGCTGGCGAGAATGGGGTGAATGGCGTTTAAGCAGTAAGCATACATGATGAATCTGGATGCACAAGTGGACAGAAACTTACCTGCTGCTATGGTTGCTGCTATCACTCTGTATCCGGTGACCTCCCCTAGCCTTTCGTTTTCTCTGCCGGTGCCAATAATGAATCTGGATGATGATTCCCCCAAATGATGGTCCCCGTGTGTGTCCTCCTTCTCCCTTTTTCTCTCCCTGATCCAACCAAAATCCTCCCCCCCAAAATCTCGGAAAATATTCTCCTGTAACCACCTTGTCCCCCTCCTTCAGACACGTCCCACATACCCTTTTTCCACGTTTTTTTTTTATTTTCTCCCTTTTTTAATTTTTATTTTATTTATTACTTTTTTTTTAATTTGAGTTTTAATTTTATTTTTCAATTTTTTAATTATTTTGATTAATCAACTCTATTAAAACAAATTGAAGATAAGAAAAATAGAAATTGAATTAAAAGCAAAAATCTAAATACATAAAAAATAGAATAAAACAAAAAGGTAAAATAAAAAAAAACCAATAAAAACCCATTTTTTACAACCCGGACAAAATTGAGTGTTGACAACATACATTAATTTATTAGATAGTGTAGGAACAAAGAGAGTGTGAGATAAGGAGAGTGAGGGTGATAATGTCACAGTTCCAACACTTGTGACCGGGTATGTAACTCCATTTGCATTTGCAATGCAAGTCGTACGTGGTGGGGTTGAATGAGAGAAGTTTGTGGGATCAAAAGTCATATGGTATGTAGCCCAGAGTCAATAATTCATGCATTTTCATGTTGAGACTTAGAACTACAAAAAACTTGACCACAGTTACCTGGTTCCATTGAGACGGAGGAGCTGGTCATAGGAACAAGCGACAATTGAGACTCGGCAGTGACTACCGCAACTTTACCAGTGCCTTCCTCTAGTGAAGTGGTTTCTTTTTTCTTCTTAGCTTGCAACTCATGCCACCATTCTGGATACCCATGTAACTTGAAACAAGTTTCACGACTATGTCTAGCGTTTCCACAATGTGTGCACTTTCCTCGATCGAATGGGCCTTTTGACTTCAAGATGGAGTTGTGTTTCCCAGCCACTAGTGTTGGTTGTTGACCAACTTTTTGTTACCAATGAAGAGCATTGGTAAATTTGAAGATAAATAATTTTGATGATGCTGAAAGATGATACATTGTTATAGTTGTTTTAAAAGCAATTTGTAGATTATAAATTTATTAGGAAAAGCCTTAAACGTGTAATACTTAGAAAAATTCGTATTGTTAGAACTGCTACGTATTTAATCGATTATTAGAAGCTATAATCGATTATCCTGAGCCCTTCTGAAAAACCTCGTTGCTTTGGAATAATCGATTATTACTCCAAATAATCGATTATCACTAGTTCTGATGAGAACTGCCAAAGTCTCTGGAATAATCGATTATTCCTCAGGATAATCGATTATCACTCTTTGAAAACCCTGTAACGGACTCGAATAATCGATTATCACTAACAATAATCGATTATCTGCGGTAGTTATAATTCATCTTTGCGAACTCAGACCAGTTGGCTATATAGGCAAATCATTTGGCTCCAAAAATATATTCTACGATAGGTCCTCAAACATCATAATGAATTAAATCAAATGGAGAAGTACTCTTTTTATTACTAATAGGATAAGATGCACGATGGTGTTTTGACAACTTACAAATAAAAGACTCAACAGACTTCTTGTTAAACAAATGAAAAAATAAGGATTTGATAAGATTGAATGAAGGATTCCCAAGCCTTTTATAGGTAAAATCGTCTCTCCCGTAGCAAGGTCTTGAAAAAGACAATAAGTTGAAAAAAATGTTATTGAACAATTTAAATCATGTGTGACTTTTCTCTTAAAGATAAAACTATTAGCTAATTGTGGAACATGTAAAACATCCTTTAATACAATAGATGATTCCAAAATTATACTCACAAAGTCGCATATAGGTATACCCTGACCATTCGCAACTGTAATAAGTTGTTCTCAATTTGTTTTACCATATGAGTTGAAGGACACATGAAAAGGTGGCATATGATCAGTTGCTCCTGAATCAAGAATTCAAATACCTTGAGACACATGACCAACAGTATTGAGATAAATCTTAGCTTTCATGGATAGAGTACAGGATCCAGAGGGCTTACTCATTGATTCAACCATTGCTTCCAAACACTCGAATTACTCTTTATAAGCTTTCATATCAAGAGACATATATGTTTTTCCCCAAACTGAGATGTCTGTGTGAGAACAGGGATAGAGAAGAAGCTTGAAGCTTTTGGGTTTGCTCGCGAGAAATATAAAAGAGAAGAGATTAGGAAAAAAAACTCCGAATAAAGTTTTTTAAAGAAACCAACAATTGGGAAATTGGGATTTTTAATTAGGATTAGGTAATTTTTTTATTGAAAAGCTTTCCTTTCATTTTAAGAGTAATAAAAAGAAAATTGAATTTTAAAAAAAATAAATTAAATTATTATTATTATTTTTTGCAAATAATAGATATCTGCGAGTCGGATAGTATAATACACCCAACCCATTTAGAAACAGGTATTAAAATACTCGCTATTCGTTACCTGCATGTAATAAATATCTATATATAGTAACTATCCGTCATGGATTTTATCCACAATAGTAACTATCCATCACGGATTGTATTCCTAGATATTCGCGGACGCAAATTGTTTTTTCTTTCCCTAATCACAACCAGTAATATTCATTCTTTTATATGCTTTAGAGATTTTAGAAAATAAAAATAAAAATAAATATTAAGATGATGGATTCTTTTCAACTGGTCTTCTATCTTATATCTCAATTTCCTCCCAATCGAGAAAGACAACGCAAACAAAAACCCAAAATCTTTCTATCACCTTTTATATCTTGGTGAAAATCTTTATAGCCAAATTTCCCAAAAGTCAAGTTGAAACTAACCCTTGTTGAAAAATTCAATTTAATCCAAATTAAATTTTGCAATAATAGTTATAATAGTGATCAGTGACAAAAATCACCTTCTATCAAACTAGTAAACCAAAGGTTACAAGTTACAACACATATTAAACAATAGTTTTCTTTTCTTTTTTTAAGATCTCTTCCAACATTTTATTCGAAAAATGTTTCTCTTTTATGCTAGTTCAAATTCGTAAGTTAAAATGTATAACTAACTGAGGCTTAATAAAAAAAATTCATCAGAGCAATCAAAGCCAAGGACAGATCCATCACTGTTAAAAAGAATTTGAAAACTTTATTCATTAGGAGAAATTTTCTTTACATGTTTTCCAGATGAATACAATATATTCCTACAAGAAAGAAGTAAGCTAAAATCACTGAAAGATAAATCATTTTGGCTTTATCTAATAACCAAAAGCTAATAAACCAGAACTGCATGTCCCCTTTTGTGTCAGATGTTATTGCATAGAATCACATCAATCTAAACAAAAAACCTTCATGCATCAACCTGAGTTAAAGCTGGACCATCAAAATAATCTTCAGCAAAGATGCCTATGTCTTTGAAAGAGAAGTTTGACCAGTACTCCATATCTAAATCTGAAAACTTAACGTGTGATAGATCCAACTGTGAATGCTCCTTCTCTGTTTCTGGGATGGAAAACTCATTTGGTATTGAATTTTCCAAAAATACATGAGAGGCATTGCAGTCTAATTCCCTCTTATCTTCTGTGTCAGAATCTGAACTTATAGGAGAAGGGTGAAGGCTGGGTTGATTACTTATTTCTTCTTCAGGACAGACCACAACAGCCTCAGAATGAGTAACAACATCCTTATTACATGTTGTAACAGATTTATTGGTTGCTGTTCCAGGTTGTGTCTCTATGATTGATGAGGTGGTGGGAACTTGTGAACCTGTAGCTGTGGAATTCACAATTAATGATTGAGTCCCTAATGGTGGGAGCACGTTTAGACCTGAGAGAGAACATGAAATAAAAGAGTTAAAATTAAATTGAAAAGATATTGTATGCTTAACATAGACAGAAACCATTATACCTTTAACTTGATTTTTCTTCCCAGGTGGTCTACCACGAGGTTTTTTTGCAATTGTGGGCGCATGTATTGCTTCACTATTCTTTCTCTTGTTAGACTGCTGCCCGTGTATTTTGTTGTATGTGTTTGTGTTCTGAACAAAGGAGGTGGTACCAGTACACACACCTAAAAAAATAAAATCAAAACTATAACACTTCGAGGACTGTAATTTCAGGAATGAAAAAAAACACCAATGTTTAAATTCATGTACCTGAAGGGGTTTTATTCGTAACAGGAATATCTATTGGGATTAGCCTCTGAAAGGAACGATAAGCATAGACGACATTTTGCACTTCCTGCACCAATTTCTCAACTCTGTACTTTTCTTGCATGATCGCAACCCTTTCTTGATTCAAGATTAAGTTTTTTCTCTTCAAAAATATATAATCATCGAGTATATGCTTTAAATTTAACGAAGGCTTGTATATCTAGAAAACAAAAAAGGAAAAATTAAATGAATTTGGTTAAGAGAGAAAGAGAAAAAGAGTTGTGCATTGTTAAAAGGAGAAAAAGAAAACCTGATTGAATGAGGAACCGGCGAAGAGGGAGGATGCTTCCATGCGGAAGGTGGCACGCGTATGCGATAAGTTGTTGGCGCAGAGATACTGGTCTACTATGAATGCAACTTGACTCGGCGAAATGTTAACCTTTCCGAACGATTCTTCCACTCCCAGGCTTTCTTGCATCATCATTTTTTATTTCTTAGAATGCAAGCAAAGAGAAATCGTGATGGCACTGTGTGAGGACAGTTTGTATTTAAACACACCAGTTTCCCACCTTTTGAATAATTTTTTTAAAATATTTTATGTTTTTTTCACTTTTAATTTCCCCTTATCCTTTTATTCAATTCTTTTCTTCACTTCTATTTACTTAAAAATAGTTATTCTAAACTCTAATCACTCTTTTGAAATTCCAAGAAAAATCTATTAATTAGATTCAATTATTCACTCTCAATTATAAATAACTTATATTTAATCAAATCTATGTTAATATATCAGTAAATTAACAATCTTTTATTTTCTAAATTTATAAATATTTTTTTAAAAATTATTCATTTTTCATCCAAAATAAAGTATATTTGAGATTGTTACTACCTAATCTAATTAAAAAGTTGTGTATTGAAAATAAATTCTCGAATTGTTCTTTTTTCTTATATCTTTTGGTTATAAAATTACAAATAGTAAAATGTTTATAACGCATTAGAAAATTCTATGAAATTGTCCATATTTGTGCATAGTTACATTTATTATTAAACTTTCAATCCTCAATTCATGTTGTAGTACTAAGGAAAGGGTTTCAGTAATTAAATGGATTTGAGAGGATTTAAAGTTAATTTTTTTATTGTTTATTTCAGTGGATTTTGGAAGTAAAGTTTGTGAGAATTAGTGTAGAATTTGATTGATGTGACAGATCAAAAAATTTTACTTCCAAATTCATTCTCACTTACCTCCAAAATCCACTCAAATATATAACAAAAGATTTACCTTCAAATCCTCCCAAATTCATTCAAGTGAACAAGGGCCAAAATTTGAGTTCTAATTACATCAAACTCATCATTCAACCTACTAAGGAACTTTATAATGCAATCTTCTTTACCAATTTGTTTTTCGTCGTTGCTAGCTACATAAACACATTTAACACTGGATCATGTGGTGGAAGACCCACTGCACAAGGAGGATTTTCATTTTAGTTATTACAAGAACTTAATGTTTTTCCTGCCATCATGGGAAATGAAATATTTAAAACTCTTCAAATTCAAGAGCTATAATTGTAAAATACAGATAAAAAAAAGTCACAAGGGACAAAGAAAATTAAGACTTGAGAAATAATTTCTTCTTCGTTTATTCAATTTAATAAACACAAAAAACCAGTAACAACATATATAAGTGTTTGATTGTTCGAGACCAAACACTCCTATTAGCATAAAACCTAACGGGGTCTTACTTACTGTACACCACGATTTCTTTCCACTTCCATAAAATTTTCAAAATAACCATTTTGCTGTTTGAAAAATTGTCTTCCAGAATTACGTTCTAGAAACCTTACGGAATTTCCAGAATTATATTTCCTAATGAAATTATAGGAACATATTTTCGAAATAAATTTTTCAGAATAGAATTTTTCAGATACATGTATTATAGAATAGATTTTTGAACAAAAAAGTTTAAAATAATATATAATATCTTTCGGAATGAGGTTTTTTAAATACTTCTAATATATTGTGAAAGTCATTTTTAAAATATATTTGGGAAAGAGCTTTTTCAAGATGATTTTTTTTTCTGCATTTTTTTCTTTTCTATGTCTAGAACATTCATTCTCGTCTTCTTCCTCTGCAGCAAGAATGATGAAAGCGGCGGTGATAGCAGTAATAATGACAATATGACGATGTGGTAAAGTGTTAGGGAATATTTGAGATTTTTTCTATTAAGTCAAGCTTCTAATCATTTAAAGGAAAATTTCAAGAGCTCGATAGCATGCTATATCAGAAGGGTTGTGAAAAATTTTCCATTAACACTATTCAACCCCTCCCCCTTCTAATGTGTTTTTGGTACGTCGTTTATTTTGTTAATCCCAATGATAAAAATACTAGTTATACATCAACTTCTGAAAATAAGAAGATGTCCAAATCCAATAAGAAAGGATAAAATGCTAGATGGGTACCCAAATACGAAATAATCTTTCTTGCAAATATGCTTAACAGTAAAACAGAAACCCTGGTCCTAGTAATTGAACAGTGGGTGCTCATGACACATGACCGGGAGAAAGGTGTATGTTCCAAAGTCTAAGGAGTAAGAAGGGAGGAATAGTAATCTACGAAGGAAACCAAAAAGGCAAAATAATTGGCATTGGAAAGATATGTACACACATTTCCCCCTTTATTGATAATGTATTCATTAACATAATTTGTTTAACATAAGTCAATTATGTGACAGTGAATATAATGTTGTTTCCGAAAAAGGCCAATGTAGAGTCATAGACAACAAAGGTCTACTAGTATTTTCTGTTGATATGCAAGGAAACTTATACAAGATAGACCTAAATGAGTTGCATGCTCAAAGTGTTTCATGTCTAGTGTCTATAAAAGATGAGGCAATGATATGGGATCATAAATATGGACATGCAAACATGAGATTAATCTCAAAGTTGCAATACCATGACATTGTAAGAGGGTTGCCTAAAGTGTCATTCAACACAGTCTTTTGTGATACTTACGTGAAAGACAAACATGTCAAAGAATCTTTTAAATGTAAAAATGTTATTTATACTAAAAGACCTTTTGAGTTGTCTCATATAGAAGTATTTGGTCTTACAAAAACCACATTTGTAAGTGATAAATGTTATGGACTAGTAGTAGTCAACGACTTCACTAGATGGACATGGGTAAAATTCTTAACCTATAAGGATTGTGCTTTTGACACCTTTTCTAAACTTTATAAGGTAGAAAATGAAAAAGATTGTAAGATTATGACAATTAGAAGTGACCAATGGTGGAGAATTCGAAAATGAACATTTTTAAAAAATTTACGAAAATTCTTAAATAAATCAAACTCATAAAAGGATAGAAAAAAAACAAAGAAAAAAATCATTACAAAACACAGCATCCATTTATTTGAAAATTGAAAATTTTATAAAAAAAGAACAAAATAAAATAAAAATTAACAAGTCTGAATCTATTTCTATTGAACCTAACTATCCGCCTTAGTTTCACTCTTCTCCAATTTCCATCTTATCATTGAAGAAAGAAATAGGGAGGGAAATCCTAGTTCACCCAAAAGTTATATATTTTGTGGGACCATTTTGATGAATAATATAAAGCAGTAAATGTAAGGTTCTATATAAAACCAAAGCCGTTTTTGGTTAGTATTGGTTGAACACACTCAAAACACCTGCTGTTAATTGGTCATTGTCTTGTTGCATTCTTTCTCAATCTCACAAGTTCTTTCTCCTTTCCATTTCTTCATTACTGTGTACACAAATATTTCCCAAAACTATTGTCAAATTATAAATCAATTTATAATATATAAGTAAGTATAAATCTTATTTTAAGGTTTTGTAGAACTAAATTATATTTAAAATCTATTTCTTAATAATTAAGACTTTAAAATATCTCATTTTATATTTAAATTCAATTCACATATTCAAAGTAGTCAAATTATACAATAATTCTGCTAAAAAGAAAGAAGATAATGCAAAACAATATAATAAATAATAAAAATATTGAATTAATATCATTTTTAGTTGGGATGAATATTAGATCTTTTTACAAAAAAAATGGTGTAATTCAAAGTTAATATTACAAAACTTAGGCATTTTTTTAAAAATATTTTTTTTTATCACCACGAGTAAGTCATGTTAATTTGAGTACATATATTGTGACGTCCCAATATATAATAAAGTCATCATCATGCATAATATAGGAAAGCAGTCAAGAGTAATTAGGATTTCAGTCATCCTTAGAATAGTGTGGAATTGAAAACTAGAGTATTAGAGTTTCTCCCCGGAAATTACAAAGAATTTAAAACTTTAGATGCATTAAAGTCCTTCAAAATAATATGAGTTCATGGAATTAAAAGCTAGCAAATCTAAGCTGTAACACTGTCGTCCCCATCAAGAGTTGCTTCCAAAGTGTCCTCCTCGCTCTCTGCTCCTACCCAAGTGGATGATCATCGCAAAAGGAAACATACACAAGCAACAACAACCAAGCAAGCAAGGGTGAGCTAGATATAAAATCATGTTATAACAGTCACAGACAACATGCAAATAAAGACAAATACAGTACACTACACACACATGACTTGTTGCACTTAAACTTGACTCATCCGGACTAGAATGATTGCCGAGCTATGGCGGGTTATGCACTCGTGGTGGCCTCTACTACTTTGCAAAGCCATTGCCAATGGGTTTTACCCTACCACACTCACGAGGTTAGTCCGTCATCATTCACCTTGGGTCATACTGGAAGCACCCAAGACTAGGACCTCCTGCTACTCCTCACCACATGAATCAATCCTCTCTACTTGAGAATGAAAGACCATTGGAGCGTCAGGAAAACCCCCAAGACTGAGCTACCATGCAATTCATTCTAAACATTACTAGGGCACCACCATGAATTTTCTCCTGAAAGATCATGGAATTACGTCCAACACTATAGGGCACCACCATGTAACCTCCCTTTGAAATCCATGGAATTACGTCCATCAACCATACTAGTACAAGCACATATTTTTAACCACCAAACATGTTTCACATACTCACATAATTGTAATATAATCACATTATCACATCATATTATGCGTTGCAATCATCCCACACACTTAATTCAACCCAAAACAAGAGCAAAAGAGGCTGGAACCAAACACTATGAGCTTTGGTCGAGCGCTTAAGGCTTTGGTTGAACGGTATGACTTTGGCCTCGCATCGAGAGCTTTGGCCGAACGCTACCAAATAAACCCTGACCGAACGGTACCAAATCAACACCTAACCGAATGGTACCAAATCAACACCTAACCGAACGCTACTAAATCAACCCTGACCGAACGCTACCAAATTACACCTGACCGAACGGTACCAAATCAACACCTGCCCGAACGGTACCAAATCAACCCTGACCGAATGGTACCAAATCAACCATAATCAAACGATACCAAATCACCACCTGACCGAACGCTACCAAATAAACCCTGACCAAACGCTACCAAATCAACACCTAACCGAACGCTATTAAATCAACCCTGACCGAACGCTACCAAATAAACCCTGACCGAACGCTACCAAATCAACACCTAATCGAACGGTACCAAAACAACACCTAACCGAACGCTATTAAATCAACCCTGACCGAACGCTACCAAATAAACCCTGACCGAACGCTACCAAATCAACACCTAACCGAACGCTACTAAATCAACCCTGATCGAACGCCACCAAATAAACCCTGACCGAACGTGTTCAAGACCGAACGCTAGGGGTTTTGGCCGAGCATGTAGAGCTTTGGCCAACCGGTTTGATCTTTGGCCGAACACTAAGAGCTTTGGCCGAACGGTTTGATCTTCGGCTGAGCTCTAAGAGCTTGGCCGAACGGTAGGAGCTTTGACCGAGTACTGAGACCTTTGGCCGAACGCTATGAGGCCGAATGCTACCCAGATATAGGGTAACTAAAACCGAATGGTACTGACCGAGAGCAGCACCAAACCGAACGATATAAGACTAAGAGCAGCATAAGACCGAACGGTCAGCTGTAGCATTCTACAACAGAAATTTTAAGTTCCATAATTACTCATACAGATTCATACAAAACAAGGTCACTCTAAACACAAATTTGTTCATCAAACAACAGAATATTACAGATCTCAGCACATGTATTGTTCATACAACCCATAGAAAAGTATCTAGCTCCCCTTACTTGGGTTTCTCCAAGCACAACTATTGAAATTGTCCTAGCAGTACCCTTGACAGCACAAGAACTCAACCTGCCCCGATCGGAAAGAAGAAGACGTTCGATAGATAATACATATCTTACAGGAGTATTAGTAGATTAAGAGATAATAGAAGAACTTACCTCAGGATTGTTCTCAATGAAAGGGTCGAGTGCTTCGGAGCGAGGGGGCTCTTCACTTCCTTTATTGATATACGCTTCATTGACGGGAACTTCTTCACTAGCAATTTTTTCACTAATTTCTTCACTAGTAATTCCTTCATTAGTAGAAGGATCTTCTTCACTCTGTTCCATTTCTGTAGGTTCATCCTCGATTACTCCTTCAATTTCTTATTCATGCTCTCCAATTTGTTTTTTTTCAAAAACTGATGATGGAGCTGCCAAGTACCAATTTCGCTCTTTATTCATGGACTCCCCCTAGAGAGCATAATTGTGTACTATAGGAGAAAAGAAAGGTTCAGATTCTAGGAAAGTCACATCCACAGTGATATAGGTTCTATCGGTGGTAGGATCATGACATGAAAATTCTGTAAAATTTTAAACACTTCATCTTTAGTCTTCATCAAATAAACCCATGTCATTTGTGTGCAATCATCGACAAATATTACAAACCAACGGTGACCAGATACAATAGTCCTAGGGGAAGGTCCCCACACATCAGAGTGTATTAGAGCAAAAGGAACACTGATTTTATTCAAACTCATATGATAGGAGGTTCTATGGCTTTTAGCCAGAATACAAGTATTACATGTAAACTCAGCATTTTTCAAATTTAAAAATCAATCTGGAAATAAGTTTCTCAAATAATCGAATGATGGATGTCCCAACTAACGATGCCCAAACCATATTTACCGTTCTTTGCCACTGACCCGGTGGTGCACATGATATGCTTCTCCTTTGTTAAAATCATCAAGGTAGTATAGCCCCCCCTCCCTCCCTCTTAATACCACGTCCAATAAGCTTCTTGCCGAGAACATTCTGAAGAAGGAAAAAAGTAGAGTACATCAATAGAACACAATTGAGTTCTTCAGTTATTCTACTTACAAACATTAATTTATTAGATAGTGTAGGAACAAGAAGAGTGTGAGATAAGGAGAGTGAGGGTGATAATGTCACAGTTCCAGCACTTGTGACCCGATATGTAACTCCATTTGCATTTGCAATGCAAGTCCTACGTGGTGGGGTTGAATGAGAGAAGTTTGTGGGATCAAAAGTCATATGGTATGTTGCCCAGAGTTAATAATTCATGCATTTGCATGTTGAGACTTAGAACTACAAAAAACTTGACCGCAGTTACCTGGTTCCATTGAGACGGAGGAGCTGGTCATAGGAACAAGCGACAATCAAGACTCGGCAGTGACTATCGCAACTTTACCAGTGCCTCCTCTAGTGAAGTGGTTTCTTTTTTCTTCTTAGCTTGCAACTCATGCCACCATTTTGGATACCCATGTAACTTGAAACAAGTTTCACGAGTATGTCTAGTGTTTCCACAATGTGTGCACTTTCCTCCATCGAATGGGCCTTTTGACTTCAAGACGGAGTTGTGTTTCCCAGCCACTAGTGTTGGTTGTTGACCAATTTTTGAGCCTTTAGTGGCCATAACCGCACCACTTTTTATATTCTCTACCCCAGATGTCATCACGGTCTGACGAGTGTCCTCTCTTAGAACATATGGATAAGTCTGCTCGATCGTGTGAAATGGCTTCAGTTGGAGTATGTCACTTCGAATCTTATCAAGTCGGTCGTCCAATCCATCGAGAAAGATATAAATTCTTTCCTCCTATAGCAAATCATTGTATTTTTGTATATCTTTCCCGCATTCCATGGGATTAAGACGTCAAAAGTCTATCTCACGCCACAACCCTTGTAGATCATTAGAATATGTTTCAATCAATCCCCCCTTCTGCCGCATCCGGGTTACCTTCCGTCGAAGGTCATAAACCTGTAACGTATCATATCCATCAAAGTATGTCGTACCAATGGCGTCCCATACCTCTTTAGCGATTGGAAAGCGGATAAAATTCCCCACCAGTGAAAGATGCAGTAAGTTGATCAACCATCCTTTCACTATCGCGTTCTCAGTTTGCCATTTACGGAATGCGGAATTAGTTTTCGATGACGGAGGAAAAGATCCATCAATATATCCCAGTTTGGCTTTGCTTGAGATGTACATCTCAGCCACCTAGGACCGTAGGGCATAGTTGGAACCATCCAACTTGATGTTGATCGGTACTATTGAAGAATCAGAGATTGACGATTGTGATGTGGGTTGCGCTTTCGAGAAAGCCTCCGTCATTTTGGCCGTAAGATTTTCACAAATGGACTCGGCAGCAGAAGCATTTGATGGCTGCACCGTGGAATCGCCATTCGCTGAAGAATCTCCCATTTCGGATGAATCACCCATCTATTTAGAGTTGTTTGCATCCCAAGATTATGCTCTTGATACCATGTATTAAAAATGAAGGTATTTTATTCACCTTAATCTTTTATTGAGTCGTTTACAGAGTATAAATAGATATAGGGAAGAGGAATTTTAGGAGCTTTTCTAGCCTATTCACGATGCTCCTAACTAAACATAAGTTTATCCCTTGATATACGTGATTTGAAAGCAATTACAATAAATGTTCCTAATTTTATGAGATTATAATGACTCATGCCAACAAGTGAGACATGTGACAGTTAACACAGCTTCTCCCCAGTAATTTTTTGGAACAAACATCTGAAAAAGAAGAACTTTAGTTACTTCAAGAAGATTACAATTCTTTTTGTTTTTGTAACCCTGTTTTTGTTTAAGAGTGTTTACACATGTTAGTTCATGAACAATACCATTATGAGACAAATAATTGAGAAATTCATTATTCGAATATTCACTACCACCAGGAGACCTAATTCTTTTAATATTTTTTCCAAATTGATTTTGGACTATACGGAAAAAATTAACAAAGATTTGGAAAACTTCTAATTTGTGTTTCATAAGGTATGTCCACATAACACTAGTACAATCGTTAATAAAGGTAGCAAATCATTTGGCTCCAAAAATATATTCTACGATAGGTCCTCAAACATCATAATGAATTAAATCAAATGGAGAAGTACTCTTTTTATTACTAATAGGATAAGATGCACGATGGTGTTTTGACAACTTACAAATAAAAGACTCAACAGACTTCTTGTTAAACAAATGAAAAAATAAGGATTTGATAAGATTGAATGAAGGATTCCCAAGCCTTTTATAGGTAAAATCGTCTCTCCCGTAGCAAGGTCTTTAAAAAGACAATAAGTTGAAAAAAATGTTATTGAACAATTTAAATCATGTGTGACTTTTCTCTTAAAGATAAAACTATTAGCTAATTGTGGAACATGTAAAACATCCTTTAATACAATAGATGATTCCAAAATTATACTCACAAAGTCGCATATAGGTATACCCTGACCATTCGCAACTGTAATAAGTTGTTCTCAATTTGTTTTACCATATGAGTTGAAGGACACATGAAAAGGTGGCATATGATCAGTTGCTCCTGAATCAAGAATTCAAATACCTTGAGACACATGACCAACAGTATTGAGATAAATCTTAGCTTTCATGGATAGAGTACAGGATCCAGAGGGCTTACTCATTGATTCAACCATTGCTTCCAAACACTCGAATTACTCTTTATAAGCTTTCATATCAAGAGACATATATGTTTTTCCCCAAACTGAGTTGTCTGTGTGAGAACAGGGATAGAGAAGAAGCTTGAAGCTTTTGGGTTTGCTCGCGAGAAATATAAAAGAGAAGAGATTAGGAAAAAAAACTCCGAATAAAGTTTTTTAAAGAAACCAACAATTGGGAAATTGGGATTTTTAATTAGGATTAGGTAATTTTTTTATTGAAAAGCTTTCCCTTCATTTTAAGAGTAATAAAAAGAAAATTGAATTTTAAAAAAAATAAATTAAATTATTATTATTATTTTTTGCAAATAATAGATATCTGCGAGTCGGATAGTATAATACTGACACCCAACCCATTTAGAAACAGGTATTAAAATACTCGCTATTCGTTACCTGCATGTAATAAATATCTGTATATAGTAACTATCCGTCATGGATTTTATCCACAATAGTAACTATCCATCATGGATTGTATTCCTAGATATTCACGGACACAAATTGTTTTTTCTTTCCCTAATCACAACCAGTAATATTCATTCTTTTATATGCTTTCAAGATTTTAGAAAATAAAAATAAAAATAAATATTAAGATGATGGATAATCTTTTTAAATAAATCTTCATTTAAAATGCTTTAGTTTTAATAAAAATATACAATTTACTTAATTACATCTAATAGTAATTATCAAGATGAATTATTCATTTTAATTATTTTATAAGGGTACTAATAATAATCACATTATCAGAATTACTCTTAAAAGTCTATGTAATAAACATGTAAATAAATAGAAAAAAGTAAGTAAGGGTTACAAAAGAACATGCTAAATAGGCTTTCAACACTAGGCCCAACATGTTTCTCCTTTCTATTTTCACTATTATTCTTGGATTTGTTTGAGAGTAGAACCGCAAAACTTCGGGGGAATTTCATAGTCAAAATAAAAAATGCCATATATTCCATTCCATCACAATGGTAACATATGATATGACAGTGTAGTAAAAAGATTTGCAGCCATTACAACCCATCACTTTTTTCTCTTTTTTTCTCCTTTTAAGACATAACATCATGTAATGATAACCAAATCAGGCTTTGCAAATTGCACTAAATCACAGAACAAGCTTCCAAATGAGTTGATAGAAGGAGAAACAAAGTGGTCTAATGAGATTGGTTTCTTAACCATTTTTTAAGGCCCTACTCCTTGATAAGAAGCACGTTGACGTAGAGCAATTCAAAGCCCCTTCCCCAAATGAAAACAAAACAAACCAAGAATTAAGAAAATGATAATTGGAAAAGTAAAAGAGAAAGCAAAAGCAGAAAATTATATATTACTTGTTTAAGGAGATTCTTTTCAATTGACCTTCTATCTTATATCTCAATTTCCTCCCAATCGAGAAAGACAATGCAAACAAAAACCCAAAATCTTTGTATCACCTTTCCTATCGAACTAGTCCTTGGTGAAAATCTTTATAGTCAAATTTCCCAAAGTCAAGTTGAAACTAACCCATTGTTGAAAAATTCAATTTAATCCAAATTAAATTTTGCAATAATAATTATAACAGTGATCAGTGACAAAAATCACATACAGGTTACCTTGTATCAAACTAGTAAACCAAAGGTTACAAGTTACAACACACATTAAACAATTGTTTTCTTTTCTTTTTTTAAGATCTCTTCCAACATTTTATTCGAAAAATGTTTCTCTTTTATGCTAGTTCAAATTCGTAAGTTAAAATGTATAATTAACTGAGGGTTAATAAAAAAAATTCATCAGAGCAATCAAAGCCAAGGACAGATCCATCACTGATAAAAAGAATTTGAAAACTTTATTCATTAGGAGAAATTTTCTTTACATGTTTTCCAGATGAATACAATATATTCCTACAAGAAAGAAGTAAGCTAAAATCACTGAAAGATAAATCATTTTGGCTTTATCTAATAACCAAAAGCTAATAAACTAGAACTGCATGTCCCCTTTTGTGAAAGATGTTATTGCATAGAATCACATCAATCTAAACAAAAAACCTTCATGCATCAACCTGAGTTAAAGCTGGACCATCAAAATAATCTTCAGCAAAGATGCCTGTGTCTTTGAAGGAGAAGTTTGACCAGTACTCCATATCTAAATCTGAAAACTTAACGTGTGATAGATCCAACTGTGAATGCTCCTTCTCTGTTTCTGGGATGGAAAACTCATTTGGTATTGAATTTTCCAAAAATACATGAGAGGCATTGCAGTCTAATTCCCTCTTATCTTCTGTGTCAGAATCTGAACTTATAGGAGAAGGGTGAAGGCTGGGTTGATTACTTATTTCTTCTTCAGGACAGACCACAACAGCCTCACAATGAGTAACAACATCCTTATTACATGTTGTAACAGATTTATTGGTTGCTGTTCCAGGTTGTGTCTCTATGATTGATGAGGTGGTGGGAACTTGTGAACCTGTAGCTGTGGAATTCACAATTAATGATTGAGTCCCTAATGGTGGGAGCACGTTTAGACCTGAGAGAGAACATGAAATAAAAGAGTTAAAATTAAATTGAAAAGATATTGTATGCTTAACATAGACAGAAACCATTATACCTTTAACTTGATTTTTCTTCCCAGGTGGTCTACCACGAGGTTTTTTTGCAATTGTGGGCGCATGTATTGCTTCACTATTCTTTCTCTTGTTAGACTGCTGCCCGTGTATTTTGTTGTATGTGTTTGTGTTCTGAACAAAGGAGGTGGTACCAGTACACACACCTAAAAAAATAAAATCAAAACTATAACACTTCGAGGACTGTAATTTCAGGAATGAAAAAAAACACCAATGTTTAAATTCATGTACCTGAAGGGGTTTTATTCGTAACAGGAATATCTATTGGGATTAGCCTCTGAAAGGAACGATAAGCATAGACGACATTTTGCACTTCCTGCACCAATTTCTCAACTCTGTACTTTTCTTGCATGATCGCAACCCTTTCTTGATTCAAGATTAAGTTTTTTCTCTTCAAAAATATATAATCATCGAGTATATGCTTTAAATTTAACGAAGGCTTGTATATCTAGAAAACAAAAAAGGAAAAATTAAATGAATTTGGTTAAGAGAGAAAGAGAAAAAGAGTTGTGCATTGTTAAAAGGAGAAAAAGAAAACCTGATTGAATGAGGAACCGGCGAAGAGGGAGGATGCTTCCATGCGGAAGGTGGCACGCGTATGCGATAAGTTGTTGGCGCAGAGATACTGGTCTACTATGAATGCAACTTGACTCGGCGAAATGTTAACCTTTCCGAACGATTCTTCCACTCCCAGGCTTTCTTGCATCATCATTTTTTATTTCTTAGAATGCAAGCAAAGAGAAATCGTGATGGCACTGTGTGAGGACAGTTTGTATTTAAACACACCAGTTTCCCACCTTTTGAATAATTTTTTTAAAATATTTTATGTTTTTTTCACTTTTAATTTCCCCTTATCCTTTTATTCAATTCTTTTCTTCACTTCTGTTTACTTAAAAATAGTTATTCTAAACTCTAATCACTCTTTTGAAATTCCAAGAAAAATCTATTAATTAGGTTCAATTATTCACTCTCAATTATAAATAACTTATATTTAATCAAATCTATGTTAATATATCAGTAAATTAACAATCTTTTATTTTCTAAATTTATAAATATTTTTTTAAAAATTATTCATTTTTCATCCAAAATAAAGTATATTTGAGATTGTTACTTTTAACCCACTACCTAATCTAATTAAAAAGTTGTGTATTGAAAATAAATTCTCGAAATGTTCGTTTTTCTTATATCTTTTGGTTATAAAATTACAAATAGTAAAATGTTTATAACGCATTAGAAAATTCTATGAAATTGTCTGCATAGTTACATTTATTATTAAACTTTCAATCCTCAATTCATGTTGTAGTACTAAGGAAAGGGTTTCAGTAATTAAATGGATTTGAGAGGATTTAAAGTTAATTTTTTTATTGTTTATTTCAGTGGATTTTGGAAGTAAAGTTTGTGAGAATTAGTGTAGAATTTGATTGATGTGAGATCAAAAAATTTTACTTCCAAATTCATTCTCACTTACCTCCAAAATCCACTCAAATATATAACAAAAGATTTACCTTCAAATCCTCCCAAATTCATTCAAGTGAACAAGGGCCAAAATTTGAGTTCTAATTACATCAAACTCATCATTCAACCTACTAAGGAACTTTATAATGCAATCTTCTTTACCAATTTGTTTTTCGTCGTTGCTAGCTACATAAACACATTTAACACTGGATCATGTGGTGGAAGACCCACTGCACAAGGAGGATTTTCATTTTAGTTATTACAAGAACTTAATGTTTTTCCTGCCATCATGGGAAATGAAATATTTAAAACTCTTCAAATTCAAGAGCTATAATTGTAAAATACAGATAAAAAAAAGTCACAAGGGACAAAGAAAATTAAGACTTGAGAAATAATTTCTTCTTCGTTTATTCAATTTAATAAACAGAAAAAACCAGTAACAACATATATAAGTGTTTGATTGTTCGAGACCAAACACTCCTAATAGCATAAAACCTAACGGGGTCTTACTTACTATACACCACGATTTCTTTCCACATCCATAAAATTTTCAAAATAACCATTTTGCTGTTTGAAAAATTGTCTTCCAGAATTACGTTCTAGAAACCTTACGGAATTTCCAGAATTATATTTCCTAATGAAATTATAGGAACATAGTTTTCGAAATAAATTTTTCAGAATAGAATTTTTCAGATACATGTATTATACATGTATTATAGAATAGAGTTTTCAAAAAAAAAGTTTAAAATAATATATAATATCTTTCGGAATGAGGTTTTTATATACTTCTAATATATTGTGAAAGTCATTTTTAAAATATACTTGGGAAAGAGCTTTTTCAAGATGATTTTTTTTTTGTGCATTTTTTTCTTTTCTATGTCTAGAACATTCTCTCTCGTCTTCTTCCTCTGCAGCAGTAATGATGAAAGCGGCGGTGATAGCAGTAATAATGACAATATGACGATGTGGTAAAGTATTAGAGAATATTTGAGTTTTTTCCTCGATACAATTAGTAATTGTGGGGTGCATGAAGCAAAGTAGAGTATTACAACAACTGTCAAGTCTGTTACATGATTAATATTCAAGAACCATGACTAACAATAGTTAGAAAAAACCTGAGCAAACCTATGGATGAAGAACACACCTGAGCAAGACACCAAATAAAAGAAGCCTTTTAGCATCATCAATGTAATTGTTCCTGCGAAAAAACATTAAGAAAACATGGAAAACATAACTCATTAGAATGTATCAAAACTTAAAAAGAATTTGACTACAATAATAAAGTAGGCTTCCTCTCTACTTTAGGCAGCAACGACTATATGGGAAAAAAAAAGGGCATTATTGTATTTTAGACCTTGTCTATATATAAACTATTGAATTTGGTAACTGTTCAAGAAAGGGAAAAAAGAAAAGCACTTGGGTGAGAACACTCTTTTTTCATAAATATCAAAAGCGGTAAGATAGAATCTAATAGGCACCCACGTCTCTGGATTCAATAAGCACTTATCTTTCATAAACATCCTTAGTCCGACACAGAAGTTGTCACTATTTGAATACAAACAAAAGGAAAATTACCTTCTCTAATTTAAAGGAAAAAAATATTTTTTCTAACGGAAAAAGAACATATTGTTTAAATTATCAGCACAAAAGATACATTTATAAATATAGTATAATAATTAGTTGTTAGTATGATGTTTATTTTGAGATTACGAAAATTTCGTATAAATGTATAAAAATAATTGAATTTCAAATATATGAAATATATTGCTAAAGCACCAGCATCCAAATTTGGATTTCAAATTTTTGTAATCAATTATGATTAGTGAAACATCTTAAAACAATTGTCTTATTGTTTTGTTTTTCAAAGATTTTTCATTAAATAATGTTTTATAAACTTAAGTGTTTAATAATTATTACTTACCTTTCAACCCCTGCAAAGAAAATTAAACATCGATTTAACGAAGGATATGTCGTTAACTGCACTCCTTTGTTTAAGGGGGAAGTTGGATTACTTAAAACAAAGAATAATAACATTATTTGAATTCTGGCATATTGACATGTTGGACGTAGTCGAGAACGAAAACTATATACCTCTAAAAGAAGAGAATGAGTTACTGGCTAGAAGCATATGGTTAGATGATTAAAAACAAAGTTACATTCTCAACTCCAAAGCTTGTAATTCTCTAATGTGTGCTTTATCTAAAGAAAAGTATAGGAAAGTCCAGGCCTTCAAAGACATCAAGGAGATGTGGGACACTCTTGTCATCACGAATGAAGGATCAAATGAAGTAAAGAGGAACAAGTTAAGTTTGTTAACCAAACAATAAGAGTTGTTCTCCAAGTTGGACAACGAGAACACTCAAGCCATGTTCAACAGATTCCAGACCATCCTAATGAGATCTATGGGTAAGGTCTATTATAATTTTGATAATATTGATAAAATTCTACATAGCCTCCCAAGGCAATGGAGACAGTAAGTCATAACTCTCATAACATCCAAGAACCTTGATAGTGTAATTATAGAAAAGTAGGTTGGGATCCCGAAGGTTCACGAGCTTGAGCTACAACAGGACAATAGACTAAGAAAAAAAGATAAAAGCGTCACTCTCAAAGCTCAAAGACCATCTCCCACAAAGGCCTTCAACACTGAAGAATCTTCTGAAGAATCTAATGATGAGGAAGATTCGAATGAAGAAGAAGAAGATGACAAATTATTATTCATCTCAAAGAAAATTCACTCCATGTGTAAAAAGAAAAGAAACACTTTGTTTAGAGGAAGAGGCATTGGGTCTACCTCAAGAAGTCAACCAAAGGATAAACAAAAAGAAGGACTGGTGGTTTGTTACAAATGCAAGAAGCCAAGGCACTTTAGATCAGGCTCAAATGAGGAAGTAGATTTCATAGACTTACACTTAGGCGTTCAAGCTTACAATGAACTTTGAATAACAATTTTTTCAAAGAAAATGAATCCTTGAAAATGATTTGATATCATTGAGAGACGAGACGAAATCATTGAAAGGGAAGCTGGTTGAGTATAAACGAGAAGTTGAAAACCTCATTTTAAAGAATGAAAGATTTGAAAAAAAGGCTCAACGATTGTCGAGGATGCTAAATGCATCAAAATACTTCAACATGAAAATGAAATTTTATATAAAGGGTTAAATAGAATATTTGAGGGAAATGAGCATTTAGGGCTCCTAATCAAGGGTTGTAGACACCCTTATGATAAGAGATGATTAGGTTTTAAAAATAGAAACACTTATCCTATTCCTAAAATTAAAATTACTTATTGTTAAAGACAAAATCGTTTATACGCCTAATCGTCTAATACTCATTTGTAATCATGTGAAGATTATAGTGGAACCAGTATAAAATCTCTTGTGCAATTATTTCTTCTCTTACCTAAATGATCCTCTTGTGAAAACCTGCAATCGTGCTTTATTTCCAAACACAAGAATCTTCCAAGCTAAATGATATTTTTCATGAAGAAAGTTCTTAATAAAATGTTGTAGTATCTACATTCTGAATAGCACGACAAACTTTTTTTATTATACAAATCTATTGAGTCAAGCCTTTAATCATTTAAAGGAAAATTTCAAGAGCTCGGTAGCGTGCTATATCAGGAGGGTTGTGAAAAATTTTCCATTAACACTATTCAACCCCTCCCCCTTCTAGTGTGTTTTTGGTACTTCGCTTATTTTGTTAATCCCAATGATAAAAATACTAGTTATACATCAACTTCTGAAAATAAGAAGATGTCCAAATCCAATAAGAAAGGATAAAATGCTAGATGGGTACCTAAATACAAAATAATCTTTCTTGCAAATATGCTTAGCATTCGAAAAGAAACCCATGTCCTGGTACCTGAACAGTGGGTGCTCATGACACATGACCGGGAGAAAGGTGTATGTTCCAAAGTCTAAGGAGTAAGAAGGGAGGAATAGTAACCTATGAAGGAAACCAAAAAGGCAAAATAATTGGCATTGGAAAGATATGTACAGACATTTCCCCCTTTATTGATAATGTATTCATTAACATAATTTGTTTAACATAAGTCAATTATGTGACAGTGAATATAATGTTGTTTCCGAAAAAGGCCAATGTAGAGTCATAGACAACAAAGGTCTACTAGTATTTTCTGTTGATAGGCAAGGAAACTTATACAAGATAGACCTAAATGAGTTGCATGCTCAAAGTGTTTCATGTCTAGTGTCTATAAAAGATGAGGCAATGATATGGCATAATAAATATGGACATGCAAACATGAGATTAATCTCAAAGTTGCAATACCATGACATTGTGAGAGGGTTGCCTAAAGTGTCATTCAACACAGTCTTTTGTGATACTTACGTGAAAGACAAACATGTCAAAGAATCTTTTAAATGTAAAAATGTTATTTATACTAAAAGACCTTTTGAGTTGTCTCATATAGATGTATTTGGTCTTACAAAAACCACATTTGTAAGTGATAAATGCTATGGACTAGTAGTAGTCGACGACTTCACTAGATGGACATGGGTAAAATTCTTAACCTATAAGGATGGTGCTTTTGACACCTTTTCTAAACTTTATAAGGTAGAAAATAAAAAAGATTGTAAGATTATGACAATCAGAAGTGACCATGGTGGAGAATTCGAAAATGAACATTTTTAAAAAATTTACGAAAATTCTTAAATAAATCAAACTCATAAAAAGATAGAAAAAAAACAAAGAAAAAAACCATTACAAAACACAACATCCATTTATTTGAAAATTGAAAATTTTATAAAAAAGGAACAAAATAAAATAAAAATTAATAAGTCTAAATATATTTCTATTGAACCTAACTATCCGCCTTAGTTTCACTCTTCTCCAATTTCCATCTTATCATTGAAGAAAGAAATAGGGAGAGAAATCGAAGTTCACCTAAAAGTTATATATTTTGTGGGACCATTTTGATGAATAATATAAAGCAGTAAATGTAAGGTTCTATATAAAACCAAAGCCGTTTTTGGTTAGTATTGGTTGAACACACTCGAAACACCTGCTGTTAATTGGTCATTGTCTTGTTGCATTCTTTCTCAATCTCACAAGTTCTTTTTCCTTTCCATTTCTTCATTACTGTGTACACAAATATTTCCCAAAAACTATTGTCAAATTATAGATCAATTTATAATATATAATTAAGTATAAATCTTATTTTAAGGTTTTGTAGAACTAAATTATATTTAAAATCTATTTCTTAATAATTAAGACTTTAAAATATCTCATTTTATATTTAAATTCAATTCACATATTCAAAGTAGTCAAATTATACAATAACTCTGCTAAAAAGAAAGAAGATAATGCAAAACAATATAATAAATAATAAAAATATTGAATTAATATCATTTTTAGTTGGGATGAATATTAGATCTTTTTACAAAAAATGGTGTGATTCAAAGTTAATATTACAAAACTTAGGCATTTTTTTAAAAATAATTTTTTTTATCACCACGAGCAAGTCAATTTTAGTATATATTGTGACATCCCAAAATATATAGAAAAGACATACATATAATAAAGACGTCATCATGCATAATATAGGAAAGCAGTCAAGAGTAATTAGGATTTCAGTCATCCTTAGAATAATGTGGAATTGAAAACTAGAGTATTAGAGTTTCTCCCCGGAAATTACAGAGAATTTAAAACTTTAGATGCATTAAAGTCCTTCAAAATAATATGAGTTCATGGAATTAAAAGCTAGCCAATCTAAGTTGTAGCGCTGTCGTCCCCATCAAGAGCTGCTTCCAAATTGTCCTCCTCGCTATCTGCTCCCACCCAAGTGGATGATCATCGCAAAAGGAAACATACACAAGCAACAACAACCAAGCAAGCAAGGGTGAGCTAGATATAAAATCATGTTATAACAGTCACAGGCAACATGAAAATAAAGACAAATACAATACACAACACACACATGACTTGTTGCACTTAAACTTGACTCATCCGGACTAGAATGATTGCCGAGCTATGGCGGGTTATGCACTCGTGGTGGCCTCTACTGCTTAGCAAAGCCATTGCCAATGGGTTTTACCCTACCACACTCACGAGGTTAGTCCGTCATCACTCACCTTGGGCCATACTGGAAGCACCCAAGACTAGGACCTCCTGCTACTCTTCACCACATGAATCAATCCTCTCTACTTGAGAATGAAAGACCATTGGAGCGTCAGGAACACCCCCAAGACTGAGCTACCATGCAATTCATTCAAAACATTACTAGGGCACCACCATGAATTTTCTCCTGAAAGATCAAGGAATTACGTCCAACACTACAGGGCACCACCATGTGACCTCCCTTTGAGATCCATGGTGATGGAATCCTATTTGACTTAGTCTTCCTTTTGTATTTTTAGATTTTCTAGCTTAGTTCTTAAGGAGCATGGGTTACTATAAATACCCAACTCCTCTCTTGTATTAGGACTTTTGAGATTAATGAGAATTAAGTTTTCTGAAATAGAAACAATTCTCTCTTAAAAGTCAGGTTAGAGAGTCCAAAGACTCCCTCTAGCCACCTTCCTTGCACACTGCCTTCATTCTCATTTTCTTTGAATTCCACTGTGCTCCATTTATTTCTCTCGTTTCCTCGCTACTATTCTTCGCTGCTACCTCACGTCAGCACTCCAAACTGCCTACACCTTCAGCAGCCACGCGTCCTCTTTCGTATCCTCATCAGCACATCACTCTTCACTTATTTTTTCATTCACGTTTCTCTCTCGAGAATGTTCTTCATCATCACCAACCATTCTTCATCACAGATCCATTTCTTTGCTTCAGTAAGTCTCAGATTCACCAGTTTCTTCATCCTTATTCCACTGTCTCCGAATCATCTGCACCTTTGGTTAGGGTTTCTTCATCTTTCATCATTTTCTCTGATTTTAGCCGATTAAAATCACTCTTGATTCGTTCCAAACCTTTTCCACCGTTCAATCTTCATTTTGAACCGATTAATCGGTTCATATTGGGTTTCCTTCCATTTCTAGGGTTTCTATCGAGTTTAACCCTCTGTTTTTGTCATTTTCCGCTGCGTATTCTTCGTCGGAGAAGCTTCGAGGAGGTCCGGTTTGTGTTCGCGCAGCTTCAATCGACCTCTCCTCGGGCGTTCGTCCATCAAGTGGTATTCAGAGCTCGGTTCGAGCACGCTTCGAAGGTAAGTATCTCGGTTCGTCTCTGTCTCGGTTTGATTCTGTTCTTTGCGTTTTGTTTCGATTCGGTCTTGTCTGATTCATATTTTGTTCATTTTGATTATGATTCGCGTTTCTGTTTTATGTCATCCTCTGTTCGTTTTGTCTCGTTGGGATTCTTTGTGTTTTGTTTTCGTTCAATTTCAGAGTTGTTCATCATTTTCCTTCATTGTCTTGAGTGTTCTGATTTGTTTTGTGCCTTGAGTCATTACTTTGATTTTTATTTTCATTTTATTCGGTGATTTCACTTTATTTGAGTTTTTATTTTCTAAATCCATTTCTGTCATGTTTTAGTCTTGTGCTTTGTTTTATTTTGTTATTCTTAATCTGAGTTTAACCTTTCAAATTTCCAATTCATGATTTGATTTGATATCTGCCTTGTTTGAATCTGGTCAATCATCAAGAGCCGTGACATTCAATTGAATGAGTTCGATGACAGATTTCAGTGGCAGCATTGGTTGATGTATCATGTGATAATTGTGCGATTCATGATCTGAAATGTGTTTGAATGTGAATGTCATTGCACACCAAATGAGTGATGAATTTCAATTGTGAGCTCGGGTGCAAATGATTAACATCAACACTGTTTTTTCACCAATTACACCGAAATTGGAATTTGCTTTGAAGAGTCTGTGAGTCATTCATACTTGGTTTTAAATTCTTTGCCAAGTTCTGATTCAAAATTTTTCCAGTATTGACTTTGTTTCATTGGCATCTATTGAGGTATTTGAATCTGCAGAATTGCATTAAAACTGTTTACAACAGTGATTGAATTTAGTTTGAACTTCTGAGTTTGTGAGCCATAGTGTGCATTCACTGTTTTCACTTTGCTATCAATTCTGCAATTGAGAATACATTTTTGGTCACTCAAGGAAGCCTAAACCAGTGGTATTTGAAACTATAACTGTGGCTGAGAGTGATTAACCTCTTGTTTTCCTTTGGATTTGTTTTTTTTTTAGTTGAACCATGTTTACTTTCCTTTGGCAAAAATTTGATTAAGTTGCAAAAACTGATTAGGTGATCTGTTGTGAATTGTGACTGAAAATAGCAAGTTCTAAAGTGTTATCCAACTCGTCCATTTGGCTATCAAATTGTGAAAAAAAAAAGAGCAAAGAGAACTGGTGCAATTCACAATATTGTTCACTGTTTCAGTAAACTATTTCTGCCAAAATCAAATCAGATATAACTTTCTTTAGTCATAACTGGTTCAACTTAAGTCCTTTTTATTGTTTTTAAAATCTGTTCTAGTTCTATTCCATAGGTTCTATTTGTTGTGCTTACTTTGATCAAAAGCTTTGTTTCTTGCTTGTCTTGGTTGATAACTCTGGTTTTGTCTCAGTGCACGTGTAAACTCTGATCTGCTGTTCTGTAATTGAGCTTTTGTTTGCTTTCATAATCTGATCTTGAGTCAGTTTCTCTGCTGTGTTGTCCTTATTTGTGGCTGTTCTGTTTTGGTTTCTGATTTTGACCTTAGCCTAGCCATTCTTGATTGAGAAGCTTGTTACACTCTGGTTTCTGGAATTTGAAAGAAGGTTTGTGTGCTTGGTAGCATCTTAGGTGGTGGTGGTCTGGAAGACTCTCCAGCTTTGAACTGCCAAGGGAGAATCTCCCTTCCAAACCTTTCATTTTTTATTTTTGAGTGCTTTAAACTTCCAGAGATAGACCTGATTTTTGTGAGTTTTGTGTGGCTGCATCTAAGAGCCAAATTTCTTGTTGAGAGTGTGTTCTTGTTTAAGTGCTGAAATAACTTCTGAACTTGCAATGTGCTGACCATTTAGTTGTGCAGATTTTGTTCTGATTAACACTGTTCAAAAGCAGTTTGCACATGTGGGAAGTCTAACACAAGAATACCTACAGTGGAGAAAAAGGAGCTTTGCTACCTTCATAAACTACACCAAGTTGAATAGGGAGTTTTTTTTTATTCTGTTGTGTAGTTTCGTGCTATATTGGTGCCTGATTAGAAATAGTTAACCATATTTGATTGAATATTCTGCTTGGATATCATATGGTTTAAACTGTTCCTGAAAATTGAATTTGGTTTAGCAAGTTTGGACATTCATACATTAAGTGATAGTGCTGGTCTAGTATTATTGTTGGCTTAGCAGATTTAACGTAGGCAAACTATTTCTTTGATTCAATTCTGGCTCATAAATTGGATGTTGTAATTGTTGTTTGGAAGCTGCAATAATCCTTTAAGGGTTCAAAAACACCAATGCAGGGAGAAAGTTAAATTAGGGATGGGATTTGTTTTCTGTGTTGATAATAATCCAATCTGAACTGTGCTGTTATAAATACTAATTCTTTTGTTTCTCTGGGATCTTGGTGTATAGATAAACTGCAGCATTGAGTGGGATTTGGGAGTGCAGACCAGAACCTTCACTGATAGCACCTCAACAGAGTTTAGCTTAAGCAACCAGAAGCAGAAGCAATTCACGTGGGAGTGTTAAACTGAAGGGAGTTTCTTTCATCTTAAATTACTTCTGTTGTGGTTGAACTGTTCCTGTTATAGCCTGTATTGCTTAGCATTATTTGGAAGTTGATCTGGTATGGTAATTTTTGTACACTAGGATTAGCCAATCTGAATCTGACTCTGAATTGGAATTGATTCTGCATTGCATTGGATTAGTCAGGTTTTGATTAGTCTGGATGGTTGTTTAATCAGCTTTGATTTACACCTATTTGCATCTGGTTTAATATCCATTTCCATTTGTGCCTTGCTGAAATTTGGTGTGAAATTTTAGTGTGCAGAGCTGATCTGTTTGGTAGTTTAGTTGGAATTACATATTTGACATTGATTTGCATTGTGTTCTCTGCTGAACTAGTTGTGAATTTTCTGTGTAGTTTGGGAAAAGCCATACTGATTGTACTGTAGCAGACTGTAAATTGTGCACTGAATCCTATAAGTTGACACCATTATTTGAGCAACAACAAAATCTCAGTGGAAAGCTTGTGCAGCCAAGAGAAAGGGAAGTTCTTACTGCCCTATATCCTCTTTTGCAATTTGTTTTAACTAAGTGAATACTCACAACAGTTTTGTGTATTTGTGATTATAGGATAAACCAGAAGCTAGAAAAGGGGACAAAGCTGGCCGAACTAGCAACAGGAGGAGTGTACATCTTTTTGGCACAAGGACTTGGCATCAAAGGTGGACTGTAGCTGAACCAGTACCTGACCGTGGCAGTGTACATGTTTTGTAATTTTTTGTCCCATTTGATGTGTAATAGGCTGATAGGCTAGCTTTCTTTTAGTTTCATTTTTTGTGTGTAAAAGGGCCTTTTATAAAGTCCAAGTCTTTGGAAGAGTCCTTGGTGCTCTTTCAAACTCTTGGCAACTTTTCTTGACTATTTTGTTTTTCTTTAACATAGCTAGACAGGTGAATGTGTCTTGTTAGCCAAAGCTACAAGCTTCACCATAGGAGTAGACTTTAATATTGATTTGATTTGTGTTTCTCGTAGGGGTCATTAGAGTCCGCTGGTTTCTTTAGTGTTTTTGTTTCTTTGATTTTTATGTTCACGTTTAGGGATGATTAGGCTGAAAGGGATTAAACTCTAAGCCTTTTCACATTAGAGTCCGAGAGTCTAGTCTTTTATTTGTGCTTAATTGTTTGAGTTGTGTACTTTGTTTCTAAAGGTGATTTTAATTTAAGGGGTAATTAGTTAGTAGCCTAAGACATTTCTGGCAAGGCAAGACTTGGTACTTAAGCAGCTCTTTAGCTCACCTCTCTTACCTGGGACTTGTCTAAGTGAAAGTTTTGAACCCTTTAGATTAAGAAAACTTTTAAAATCAAAGATGTCTTCTTATGGTTCATATAGGTCTTCTAGGTTAGATAAAGCTGATGAAATGTTTAAACAAGCTAGGAATCTTCCATCATTTGGTAAAGACATAGGTGCATTAACATACCTAGCTTGGGAAAAAGAAATTGATAAAATAAATCCTTGGTTTTGTGAAGAGAGTGAATATTATGTTCTTAGTATATATCTCTCTAAGTTAGAAGTGCATGCAAGAGAGTGGTGGAATGAAAGACAATATCATGTTAGGAAAGGTAGAAAGTCCTCCATACGTGATTGGCATGATTTAAAAGCTTGCATGAGAAGAAAGTTTGTGCCTTCAAGCATTAAAAGAAACCTAGAACTAATTAGGGATTGCATTAATGATGGAAAATTATTTCTTGAGAGTTTAAATGATCATGGGTTTCTTCGTAGAGAATTAGAATTTGGGGCAAGACTTAAGGAGATCAAGGATAAGAAAAGAGAACGAGAGATTGAGAGAAAAGAAAAGGAAGAAAAGAAAGAAGAAGAGAAGAGAGAGAGAGAACAAATAGAGAAAAGAGAAGAGAGAAGAAGAGAGGAATTAAGAAGAGAAGAAGAAAGAAAAGAAGAAAAGAGAGAAAGGCAAGAAAGAGAGAAGAAAGAAAAGGAGAAATTGTTACTGATGACAAATCCTATTCTTTCAAAGACTGTGGGACCTAAAAGGGAAGGTTTCCAAATCTTTACTTCTTTTCCAATAATTGATTACTTTTCAATTTTTGACTTCTCTTTCAAACCAATTGTCATGAAAACATTTTCAAAATATGACAATTCAAATCTTGAGTTATTGTTATCTTTAAGAAAACAATTAACTCAAGATAAAATTGAATTTGGACTTCTAAAATTTTCAAAGATTACAAATCAAAGTATTAGAAGTTCTTATTCTCTTGTTTTTAAAGAAAAATTCTTTCTTGGATTAATATTAACCGAAGATATATTTGATGTGTATTGCAGATTCGTGTTTGATCCAGGAGGAAGAAAACTAGATCTAAAAGAATAAGGCCACTCCAAGATGGCCATGCTCCCAAAGATTGTGTGGAACTTCTTCATAAGGCGATTGCCAGATTTGAGGACAAATCTTTTCTTAAGAGGGAGGGCATGATGGAATCCTATTTGACTTAGTCTTCCTTTTGTATTTTTAGATTTTCTAGCTTAGTTCTTAAGGAGCATGGGTTACTATAAATACCCAACTCCTCTCTTGTATTAGGACTTTTGAGATTAATGAGAATTAAGTTTTCTGAAATAGAAACAATTCTCTCTTAAAAGTCAGGTTAGAGAGTCCAAAGACTCCCTCTAGCCACCTTCCTTGCACACTGCCTTCATTCTCATTTTCTTTGAATTCCACTGTGCTCCATTTATTTCTCTCGTTTCCTCGCTACTATTCTTCGCTGCTACCTCACATCAGCACTCCAAACTGCCTACACCTTCAGCAGCCACGCGTCCTCTTTCGTATCCTCATCAGCACATCACTCTTCACTTATTTTTTTCATTCACGTTTCTCTCTCGAGAATGTTCTTCATCATCACCAACCATTCTTCATCACAGATCCATTTCTTTGCTTCAGTAAGTCTCAGATTCACCAGTTTCTTCATCCTTATTCCACTGTCTCCGAATCATCTGCACCTTTGGTTAGGGTTTCTTCATCTTTCATCATTTTCTCTGATTTTAGCCGATTAAAATCACTCTTGATTCGTTCCAAACCTTTTCCACCGTTCAATCTTCATTTTGAACCGATTAATCGGTTCATATTGGGTTTCCTTCCATTTCTAGGGTTTCTATCGAGTTTAACCCTCTGTTTTTGTCATTTTCCGCTGCGTATTCTTCGTCGGAGAAGCTTCGAGGAGGTCCGGTTTGTGCTCGCGCAGCTTCAATCGACCTCTCCTCGGGCGTTGGTCCATCACATGGAATTACGTCCATCAACCATACTAGTACAAGCACATATTTTTAACCACCAAACATGTTTCACATACTCACATACTTGTAATATAATCACATTATCACATCATACTATGCGTTGCAATCATCCCACACACTTAATTCAACCCAAAACAAAAGCAAAAGGGGCTGGAACCGAACGCTACCAAATAAACCCTGACCGCACGGTACCAAATAAACCCTGACCGAACGGTACCAAAACAACACCTAACCGAACGCTATTAAATCAACCCTGACGGAACGCTACCAAATAAACCCTGACCGAACGCTACCAAATCAACATCTAACCGAACGCTACTAAATCAACCCTAACCGAACGCTACCAAATTACACCTGACCGAACGGTACCAAATCAACACCTGACCGAACGGTACCAAATCAACCCTGACCAAACGGTACCAAATCAACCATAACCGAACGATACTAAATCAGCACCTGACCAAACGCTACCAAATAAACCCTGACCGAACGGTACCAAATCAACACCTAACCGAACGCTATTAAATTAACCCTGACCGAACGCTACCAAATAAACCCTGACCGAACGCTACCAAATCAACATCTAACCGAACAGTACCAAATCAACACCTAATCGAACGCTATTAAATCAACCCTGACCGAACGCTACCAAATAAACCCTGACCAAACGCTACCAAATCAACACCTAACCGAACGCTACTAAATCAACCCTGACCGAACGCTACCAAATAAACCCTGACCGAACGTGTTCAAGACCGAACTCTAGGGGTTTTGGCCGAGCATGTATAGCTTCGGTCGAACGGTTTGATCTTTGGCTGAACACTAAGAGCTTTGGCCGAACGGTTTGATCTTTGGCTGCCCTCTAAGAGCTTGGCCGAACGGTAGGACCTTTGGCCGAGTACTGAGACCTTTGGCCGAACGCTATGAGGCCGAACACTACCTAGATATAGGGTAACTAAAACCGAACGGTACTGACCGAGAGTAGCACCAAACCGAATGATATAAGACTGAGAGCAGCATAAGACCGAACGGTAAGCTGTAGCGTTCTGCATATTTCTCCAGAATTGCAACCAGACTCCAGAGTACCATCTCCATTTTCCCCAGATCGATTTACAACACAAATTTTCAGTTCCACAATTACTCATACAGATCCATACAAAACAAGGTCACTCTAAACACAAATTTGTTCATCAAACAACAGAATATTACAGATCTCAGCACATGTATTGTTCATAAAACCCATAGAAAAGTATCTAGCTCCCCTTACCTGGGTTTCTCCAAGCACAACTATTGAAATTGTCCTAGCAGTACCCTTGACAGCACAAGAAATCAACCTGCCCCGATCGGAAAGAAGAAGATGTTCGGTAGAAATGAAGCCCTCTACTCCGCAGACCCTTGGGTAGCACCAAAATCGAATTCCTATGGTTCAAGGAGCTGGGAATCTAGAGAGAAGTCAGAGAAAATTAGGGCTGAAGTTTTAGAGAGAGGATATGGCTTTGAAGAAAATGTGCAGAACTTGATAAAGTTAATATGGTTTATACATTAATAAAATAAAGAAAAAGTCTCTCCTTTAATTTAATTGGCAAAAAGGCAAAATAATTGGCATTGGAAAGATATGTACAGACATTTCCCCCTTTATTGATAATGTATTCATTAACATAATTTGTTTAACATAAGTCAATTATGTGACAGTGAATATAATGTGTTTTCGAAAAAGGCCAATGTAGAGTCATAGACAACAAAGGTCTACTAGTATTTTCTGTTGATAGGCAAGGAAACTTATACAAGATAGACCTAAATGAGTTGCATGCTCAAAGTGTTTCATGTCTAGTGTCTATAAAAGATGAGGCAATGATATGGCATAATAAATATGGACATGCAAACATGAGATTAATCTCAAAGTTGCAATACCATGACATTGTGAGAGGGTTGCCTAAAGTGTCATTCAACAGAGTCTTTTGTGATACTTACGTGAAAGACAAACATGTCAAAGAATCTTTTAAATGTAAAAATGTTATTTATACTAAAAGACCTTTTGAGTTGTCTCATATAGATGTATTTGGTCTTACAAAAACCACATTTGTAAGTGATAAATGCTATGGACTAGTAGTAGTCGACGACTTCACTAGATGGACATGGATAAAATTCTTAACCTATAAGGATGGTGCTTTTGACACCTTTTCTAAACTTTATAAGGTAGAAAAAAAAAGATTGTAAGATTATGACAATCAGAAGTGACCATGGTGGAGAATTCGAAAATGAACATTTTTAAAAAATTTACGAAAATTCTTAAATAAATCAAACTCATAAAAAGATAGAAAAAAAACAAAGAAAAAAACCATTACAAAACACAACATCCATTTATTTGAAAATTGAAAATTTTATAAAAAAGGAACAAAATAAAATAAAAATTAATAAGTCTAAATCTATTTCTATTGAACCTAACTATCCGCCTTAGTTTCACTCTTCTCCAATTTCCATCTTATCATTGAAGAAAGAAATAGGGAGAGAAATCGAAGTTCACCTAAAAGTTATATATTTTGTGGGACCATTTTGATGAATAATATAAAGCAGTAAATGTAAGGTTCTATATAAAACCAAAGCCGTTTTTGGTTAGTATTGGTTGAACACACTAAAAACACCTGGTGTTAATTGGTCATTGTCTTGTTGCATTCTTTCTCAATCTCACAAGTTCTTTTTCCTTTCCATTTCTTCATTACTATGTACACAAATATTTCCCAAAAACTATTGTCAAATTATAGATCAATTTATAATATATATTTAAGTATAAATCTTATTTTAAGGTTTTGTAGAACTAAATTATATTTAAAATCTATTTCTTAATAATTAAGACTTTAAAATATCTCATTTTATATTTAAATTCAATTCACATATTCAAAGTAGTCAAATTATACAATAACTCTGCTAAAAAGAAAGAAGATAATGCAAAACAATATAATAAATAATAAAAATATTGAATTAATATCATTTTTAGTTGGGATGAATATTAGATCTTTTTACAAAAAAATGGTGTGATTCAAAGTTAATATTACAAAACTTAGGCATTTTTTTAAAAATAATTTTTTTTATCACCACGAGCAAGTCAATTTTAGTATATATTGTGACATCCCAAAATATATAGAAAAGACATACATATAATAAAGACGTCATCATGCATAATATAGGAAAGCAGTCAAGAGTAATTAGGATTTTAGTCATCCTTAGAATAGTGTGGAATTGAAAACTAGAGTATTAGAGTTTCTCCCCAGAAATTACAAAGAATTTAAAACTTTAGATGCATTAAAGTCCTTCAAAATAATATGAGTTCATGGAATTAAAAGCTAGCAAATCTAAGTTGTAGCACTGCCGTCCCCATCAAGAGCTGCTTCCAAAGTGTCCTCCTCGCTATCTGCTCCCACCCAAGTGGATGATCATCGCAAAAGGAAACATACACAAGCAACAACAACCAAGCAAGCAAGGGTGAGCTAGATATAAAATCATGTTATAACAGTCACAGGCAACATGAAAATAAAGACAAATACAATACACAACACACACATGACTTGTTGCACTTAAACTTGACTCGTCCGGACTAGAATGATTGTCAAGCTATGGCAGGTTATGCACTCGTGGTGGCCTCTACTGCTTAGCAAAGCCATTGCCAATGGGTTTTACCCTACCACACTCACGAGGTTAGTCCGTCATCACTCACCTTGGGCCATACTGGAAGCACCCAAGACTAGGACCTCCTGCTACTCTTCACCACATGAATCAATCCTCTCTACTTGAGAATGAAAGACCATTGGAGCGTCAGGAAAACCCCCAAGACTGAGCTACCATGAAATTCATTCTAAACATTACTAGGGCACCACCATGAATTTTCTCCTGAAAGATCAAGGAATTACGTCCAACACTACAGGGCACCACCATGTGACCTCCCTTTGTGATCCATGGAATTACGTCCATCAACCATACTAGTACAAGCACATATTTTTAACCACCAAACATGTTTCACATACTCACATACTTGTGATATAATCACATTATCACATCATACTATGCGTTGCAATCATCCCACACACTTAATTCAACCCAAAACAAAAGCAAAAGGGGCTGGAACCGAACACTATGAGCTTTGGCCGAGCGCTTAAGGCTTTGGCCGAACGGTATGACTTTGGCCTCGCATTGAGAGCTCTGGCCGAACGCTATTTAGACTACCTACCGAGACCGAGCACCATCAAGACCGAACGCTACCAAATTACACCTGACCGTACGGTACCAAATCAACACCTGACCAAACAGTACCAAATCAACCCTGACGGAACGCTACCAAATAAACCCTGACCGAACGCTACCAAATCAACATCTAACCGAACAGTACCAAATCAACACCTAATCGAACGCTATTAAATAAACCCTGACCGAACGCTACCAAATAAACCCTGACCGAACGCTACCAAATCAACACCTAACCGAACGCTACTAAATCAACCCTGACCGAACGCTACCAAATAAACTGTAACCGAACGCTACCAAATAAACCCTGACCGAACGCTACAAAATCAACACCTAATCGAACGGTACCGAATCAACACCTAACCGAACGCTATTAAGTCAACGCTTACCGAATGCTACCAAATAAACCCTGATCGAACGGTACCAAATCAACACCTAACCGAATGGTACCAAATCAACACCTAACCGAACGCTACTAAATCAACCCTAACCGAACGCTACCAAATTACACCTGACCGAACGGTACCAAATCAACACCTGACCGAACGGTACCAAATCAACCCTGACCAAACGGTACCAAATCAACCATAACCGAACGATACTAAATCAGCACCTGACCAAACGCTACCAAATAAACCCTGACCGAACGGTACCAAATCAACACCTAACCGAACGCTATTAAATTAACCCTGACCGAACGCTACCAAATAAACCCTGACCGAACGCTACCAAATCAACATCTAACCGAACAGTACCAAATCAACACTTAATCGAACGCTATTAAATCAACCCTGACCGAACGCTACCAAATAAACCCTGACCGAACGCTACCAAATCAACACCTAACCGAACGCTACTAAATCAACCCTGACCGAACGCTACCAAATAAACCCTGACCGAACGTATTCAAGACCGAACTCTAGGGGTTTTGGCCGAGCATGTATAGCTTTGGTCGAACGGTTTGATCTTTGGCCGAACACTAAGAGCTTTGGTCGAACGGTTTGATCTTTGGCTGACCTCTAAGAG